>NW_025725748.1:300000-407337 GCF_021461395.2 Schistocerca americana | reverse complement strand
ATCATAGAAAGTTAGGGTGTCAGTCCTCTTGTAAATAAGTCGGCACTGTGCCTTTTGTATTAAATTCGGATGCAATTTCTGTGTTTCATCGTGAATAAGAAGGTCCAAGGGATACAGTAAACCTGAAGTGAAGCATCAGAATCTAAATGGAGTGGTTCAAATCATAGAAAGTTAGAGTGTCAGTCCTCTTGTACTTAAGTCGGCACTGTGCCTTTTGTATTAAATTCGTATGCAATTTCTGTGTTTCATCGGTAATAAGAAGGTCCAAGGGTAACAGTAAACCTGAAGTGAAGCCTTGGCAACAAAAACTGGACTCACAAGAGAAGTTCAAATCATAGAAAGTTAGAGTGTCTGTCCTCTTGTACTTAAGCCGGCATTGTGCTTTTTGTATTACATTCGGATGCAATTTCTGTGTTTCAACGTCAATAAGAAGGTCCAAGGGATACAGTAAACGTGAAGTGAAGCATCAGAATCTAAAACTGGACTCACAGGAGAGGTTCAAATCATAGAAAGTTAGAGTGGCAGTCCTCTTGTACTTAAGTCGGCATTGTGCCTTTTGTATTAAATTCGGATGCAATTTCTGTGTTTCATCGTCAATAAGAAGGTCCAAGGGATACAGTAAACCTGATGTGAAGCATCGGAATCTAAAACTGGCCTCACAGGAATGGTTCAAATCATGGAAAGTTACAGTGTCTGTCCTCTTGTACTTAAGTCGTCATTGTGCCTTTTGTATTAAATTCGGATGCAATTTCTGTGTTTCATCGTCAATAAGAAGGTCGAAGGGATACAGTTTACCTGAAGTGAAGCATCAGAATCTAAAACTGCACACACAGGTGAGGTTAAAATCATCGAAAGTTAGAGTGTCGGTCCTCTTGTACTTAAGTCGGCATTGTGCCTTTTGTATTAAATTCGGATGCAATTTCCGTGTTTCATCGTCAACAAGAAGGTCCAAGGGATACAGTAAACCTGAAGTGAAGCATCGGAATCTAAAACAGGACTCACAGGAGAGGTTCAAATCATAGTAATTTAGAGTGTCGGTCCTCTTGTACTTAAGTCGGCATTGTGCCTTTTGTATTAAATTCGGATGCAATTTCTGTGTTTCATCGTCAATAAGAAGGTCCAAGGGATACAGTAAACCTGAAGTGAAGCATCAGAATCTAAAACTGGACTCAAAGGAGTGGTTCAAATCATAGAAAGTTAGAGTGTCAGTCCGCTTGTACTTAAGTCGGCACTGTGCCTTTTGTATTAAATTCGTATGCAATTTCTGTGTTTCATTGTCAATAGGAAGATCCAAGGGATTCAGTAAACCTGAAGTGAAGCATCGGAAACTAAAACCTGACTCACAGGAGAGGTTCAAATCATAGAAACTTAGAGTGTCAGTCCTCTTTTACTTAAGTCGGCATTGGGCATTTTGGATTAATTTTCGATGCAATTTCTGTGTTTCATTGTCAATAAGAAGGTCCTAGGGATACAGTAAACCTGAAGTGAAGCCTCGGCAACAAAAACTGGACTCAGAGGAGAGGTCTAAATCATAGAGAGTTAGAGTGTCAGTCCTCTTGTACTTAAGTCGGCATTGTGCCTTTTGTATTACATTCGGACGCAATTTCTGTGTTTCATCGCCAATAAGAAAGTCCAAGGGATACAGTAAATCTGAAGTGTAGCATCGGAATCTAAAACTGGACTCACAGGAGAGGTTCAAACCATAGAAAGTTAGAGTGTCAGTCCTCTTGTACTTAAGTTGGCATTGTGCCTTTTGTATTAAATTCAGTTGCAATTTCTGTGTTTCATCGTCAATAAGAAGGTCTAAGGGGTACAGTAAACTTGAAGTGAAGCATCGGATTCTAAAACTGGAATCACAGGAGAGGTTCAAATCATAGAAAGTTAGAGTTTCAGTCCTCTTATACTTAAGCCGGCATTGTGGCTTTTGTATTAAATTTGGATGCAATTTCTGTGTTTCATCGACAATAAGAAGGTCCAAGGGATACAGTAAACCTGAAGTGAAGCATCGGAATCCCAAACTGGACTCACAGGAGAGGTTCAAATCATAGAAAGTTAGAGTGTCAGTTCTCTTGTACTTAAGTCGGCATTGTGCCTTTTGTATTAAATTCGGATGCAATTTCTGTGTTTCAAAGTCAATAAGAAGGTCCAAGGGATACAGTAAACCTGAAGTGACGCATCGGAATCTAAAACTGGACTCTCAGGAGTGGTTCAAATCATAGAAAGTTAGAGTGTCAGTCCTCTTGTACTTAAGTCGGCACTGTGCGTTTTGTATTAAATTCGTATGCAATTTCTGTGTTTCATTGTCAATAAGAAGGTCCAAGTGATTCAGTAAACCTGAAGTGAAGCATCGGAAACTAAAACCTGACTCACAGGAGAGGTTCAAATCATAGAAACTTAGAGTGTCAGTCCTCTTGTACTTAAGTCGGCATTGTGCCTTTTGTATTAAATTGGGATGCAATTTCTGTGTTTCATCTTCAATAAGAAGGTCCAAGGGATACAGAAAACCTGAAGTGAAGCATCGGAATCTAAAACTGGAATCACAGGAGAGGTTCAAAACAAAGAAAGTTAGATTATCAGTCCTCTTGTACTTATGTCGGCATTGTGCCTTTTGTATTAAATTCGGATGCAATTTCCGTGTTTCATCGTCAATACGAAGGTCCAACGGATACAGTAAAGCTGAAGTGAAGCATCGGAATCTAAAACGGGACTCACAGGAGAGGTTCAAATCATAGAAAGTTAGGGTGTCGGTCCTCTTGTAAATAAGTCGGCACTGTGCCTTTTGTATTAAATTCGGACGCAATTTCTGTGTTTCATCGTGAATAAGAAGGTCCAAGGGATACAGTAAACCTGAAGTGAAGCATCAGAATCTAAAAGGAGTGGTTCAAATCATAGAAAGTTAGAGTGTCAGTCCTCTTGTACTTAAGTCGGCACTGTGCCTTTTGTATTAAATTCGTATGCAATTTCTGTGTTTCATCGGTAATAAGAAGGTCCAAGGGTAACAGTAAACCTGAAGTGAAGCCTCGGCAACAAAAACTGGACTCACAGGAGAGGTTCAAATCATAGAAAGTTAAAGTGTCTGTCCTCTTGTACTTAAGTCTTCATTGTGCCTTTTGTATTAAATTCGGATGCAATTTCTGTGTTTCATCGTCAATAAGAAGGTCGAAGGGATACAGTTTACCTGAAGTGAAGCATCAGAATCTAAAACTGCACGCACAGGTGAGGTTAAAATCATAGAAAGTTAGAGTGTCGGTCCTCTTGTACTTAAGTCGGCATTGTGCATTTTGTATTAAATTCGGATGCAATTTCTGTGTTTCATCGTCAATAAGAAGGTCCAAGGGATTCAGTAAGCCTGAAGTGAAGCATCGGAATCTGAAACTGGACTCACAGGTGAGTTTCAAATCATAGAAAGTTAGAGTGTCGGTCCTCTTGTACTTAAGTCGGCATTGTGCCTTTTGTATTAAATTCGGATGCAATTTCTGTGTTTCATCGTCAATAAGAAGGTCCAAGGGATACAGTAAACCAAAAGTGAAGCATCGGAATCTAAAACTGGACTCACAGGAGAGGTTCAAATAATAGAAAGTTAGAGTGTCAGTCCTCTTGTACTTAAGTCGGCATTGTGCCTTTTGTATTAAATTGGGATGCAATTTCTGTGTTTCATCGTCTATAAGAAGGTCCAAGGGATACAGAAAACCTGAAGTGAAGCATCGGAATCAAAAACTGGAATCACAGGAGAGGTTCAAAACAAAGAAAGTTAGAGTATCAGTCCTCTTGTACTTATGTCGGCATTGTGCCTTTTGTATTAAATTCGGATGCAATTTCCGTGTTTCATCGTCAATACGAAGGTCCAAGGGATACAGTAAAGCTGAAGTGAAGCATCGGAATCTAAAACGGGACTCACAGGAGAGGTTCAAATCATAGAAAGTTAGGGTGTCAGTCCTCTTGTAAATAAGTCGGCACTGTGCGTTTTGTATTAAATTCGGATGCAATTTCTGTGTTTCATCGTGAATAAGAAGGTCCAAGGGATACAGTAAACCTGAAGTGAAGCATCAGAATCTAAAAGGAGTGGTTCAAATCATAGAAAGTTAGAGTGTCAGTCCTCTTGTACTTAAGTCGGCACTGTGCCTTTTGTATTAAATTCGTATGCAATTTCTGTGTTTCATCGGTAATAAGAAGGTCCAAGGGTAACAGTAAACCTGAAGTGAAGCCTCGGCAACAAAAACTGGACTCACAGGAGATGTTCAAATCATAGAAAGTTAGAGTGTCTGTCCTCTTGTACTTAAGCCGGCATTGTGCTTCTTGTATTACATTCGGATGCAATTTCTGTGTTTCAACGTCAATAAGAAGGTCCAAGGGATACAGTAAACCTGAAGTGAAGCATCGGAATCTAAAACTGGACTCACAGGAGAGGTTCAAATCATAGAAAGTTAGAGTGTCAGTCCTCTTGTACTTAAGTCGGCATTGTGCCTTTTGTATTAAATTCGGATGCAATTTCTGTGTTTCATCGTCAATAAGAAGGTCCAAGGGATACAGTAAACCTGAAGTGAAGCATCGGAATCTAAAACTGGCCTCACAGGAATGGTTCAAATCATAGAAAGTTAAAGTGTCTGTCCTCTTGTACTTAAGTCGGCATTGTGCCTTTTGTATTAAATTCGGATGCAATTTCTGTGTTTCATCGTCAATAAGAAGGTCGAAGGGATACAGTTTACCTGAAGTGAAGCATCAGAATCTAAAACTGCACGCACAGGTGAGGTTAAAATCATAGAAAGTTAGAGTGTCGGTCCTCTTGTACTTAAGTCGGCATTGTGCATTTTGTATTAAATTCGGATGCAATTTCTGTGTTTCATCGTCAATAAGAAGGTCCAAGGGATTCAGTAAACCTGAAGTGAAGCATCGGAATCTGAGACTGGACTCACAGGTGAGTTTCAAATCATAGAAAGTTAGAGTGTCGGTCCTCTTGTACTTAAGTCGGCATTGTGCCTTTTGTATTAAATTCGGATGCAATTTCTGTGTTTCATCGTCAATAAGAAGGTCCAAGGGATACAGTAAACCTAAAGTGAAGCATCGGAATCTAAAACTGGACTCACAGGAGAGGTTCAAATAATAGAAAGTTAGAGTGTCAGTCCTCTTGTACTTAAGTCGGCATTGTGCCTTTTGTATTAAATTGGGATGCAATTTCTGTGTTTCATCGTCTATAAGAAGGTCCAAGGGATACAGAAAACCTGAAGTGAAGCATCGGAATCAAAAACTGGAATCACAGGAGAGGTTCAAAACAAAGAAAGTTAGAGTATCAGTCCTCTTGTACTTATGTCGGCATTGTGCCTTTTGTATTAAATTCGGATGCAATTTCCGTGTTTCATCGTCAATACGAAGGTCCAAGGGATACAGTAAAGCTGAAGTGAAGCATCGGAATCTAAAACGGGACTCACAGGAGAGGTTCAAAACATAGAAAGTTAAAGTGTCTGTCCTCTTGTACTTAAGTCGGCATTGTGCCTTTTGTATTAAATTCGGATGCAATTTCTGTGTTTCATCGTCAATAAGAAGGTCGAAGGGATACAGTTTACCTGAAGTGAAGCATCAGAATCTAAAACTGCACGCACAGGTGAGGTTAAAATCATAGAAAGTTAGAGTGTCGGTCCTCTTGTACTTAAGTCGGCATTGTGCATTTTGTATTAAATTCGGATGCAATTTCTGTGTTTCATCGTCAATAAGAAGGTCCAAGGGATTCAGTAAACCTGAAGTGAAGCATCGGAATCTGAAACTGGACTCACAGGTGAGTTTCAAATCATAGAAAGTTAGAGTGTCGGTCCTCTTGTACTTAAGTCGGCATTGTGCCTTTTGTATTAAATTCAGTTGCAATTTCTGTGTTTCATCGTCAATACGAAGGTCTAAGGGGTACAGTAAACTTGAAGTGAAGCATCGGAATCTAAAACTGGAATCACAGGAGAGGTTCAAATCATAGAAAGTTAGAGTTTCAGTCCTCTTATACTTAAGCCGGCATTGTGGCTTTTGTATTAAATTTGGATGCAATTTCTGTGTTTCATCGACAATAAGAAGGTCCAAGGGATACAGTAAACCTGAAGTGAAGCATCGGAATCCCAAACTGGACTCACAGGAGAGGTTCAAATCATAGAAAGTTAGAGTGTCAGTCCTCTTGTACTTAAGTCGGCATTGTGCCTTTTGTATTAAATTCGGATGCAATTTCTGTGTTTCAAAGTCAATAAGAAGGTCCAAGGGATACAGTAAACCTGAAGTGACGCATCGGAATCTAAAACTGGACTCTCAGGAGTGGTTCAAATCATAGAAAGTTAGAGTGTCAGTCCTCTTGTACTTAAGTCGGCACTGTGCGTTTTGTATTAAATTCGTATGCAATTTCTGTGTTTCATTGTCAATAAGAAGGTCCAAGTGATTCAGTAAACCTGAAGTGAAGCATCGGAAACTAAAACCTGACTCACAGGAGAGGTTCAAATCATAGAAACTTAGAGTGTCAGTCCTCTTGTACTTAAGTCGGCATTGTGCCTTTTGTATTAAATTGGGATGCAATTTCTGTGTTTCATCGTCAATAAGAAGGTCCAAGGGATACAGAAAACCTGAAGTGAAGCATCGGAATCTAAAACTGGAATCACAGGAGAGGTTCAAAACAAAGAAAGTTAGAGTATCAGTCCTCTTGTACTTATGTCGGCATTGTGCCTTTTGTATTAAATTCGGATGCAATTTCCGTGTTTCATCGTCAATACGAAGGTCCAACGGATACAGTAAAGCTGAAGTGAAGCATCGGAATCTAAAACGGGACTCACAGGAGAGGTTCAAATCATAGAAAGTTAGGGTGTCGGTCCTCTTGTAAATAAGTCGGCACTGTGCCTTTTGTATTAAATTCGGACGCAATTTCTGTGTTTCATCGTGAATAAGAAGGTCCAAGGGATACAGTAAACCTGAAGTGAAGCATCAGAATCTAAAAGGAGTGGTTCAAATCATAGAAAGTTAGAGTGTCAGTCCTCTTGTACTTAAGTCGGCACTGTGCCTTTTGTATTAAATTCGTATGCAATTTCTGTGTTTCATCGGTAATAAGAAGGTCCAAGGGTAACAGTAAACCTGAAGTGAAGCCTCGGCAACAAAAACTGGACTCACAGGAGATGTTCAAATCATAGAAAGTTAGAGTGTCTGTCCTCTTGTACTTAAGCCGGCATTGTGCTTTTTGTATTACATTCGGATGCAATTTCTGTGTTTCAACGTCAATAAGAAGGTCCAAGGGATACAGTAAACCTGAAGTGAAGCATCGGAATCTAAAACTGGACTCACAGGAGAGGTTCAAATCATAGAAAGTTAGAGTGTCAGTCCTCTTGTACTTAAGTCGGCATTGTGCCTTTTGTATTAAATTCGGATGCAATTTCTGTGTTTCATCGTCAATAAGAAGGTCCAAGGGATACAGTAAACCTGAAGTGAAGCATCGGAATCTAAAACTGGCCTCACAGGAATGGTTCAAATCATAGAAAGTTAAAGTGTCTGTCCTCTTGTACTTAAGTCGGCATTGTGCCTTTTGTATTAAATTCGGATGCAATTTCTGTGTTTCATCGTCAATAAGAAGGTCGAAGGGATACAGTTTACCTGAAGTGAAGCATCAGAATCTAAACTGCACGCACAGGTGAGGTTAAAATCATAGAAAGTTAGAGTGTCGGTCCTCTTGTACTTAAGTCGGCATTCAGCATTTTGTATTAAATTCGGATGCAATTTCTGTGTTTCATCGTCAATAAGAAGGTCCAAGGGATTCAGTAAACCTGAAGTGAAGCATCGGAATCTGAAACTGGACTCACAGGTGAGTTTCAAATCATAGAAAGTTAGAGTGTCGGTCCTCTTGTACTTAAGTCGGCATTGTGCCTTTTGTATTAAATTCGGATGCAATTTCTGTGTTTCATCGTCAATAAGAAGGTCCAAGGGATACAGTAAACCAAAAGTGTAGCATCGGAATCTAAAACTGGACTCACAGGAGAGGTTCAAATAATAGAAAGTTAGAGTGTCAGTCCTCTTGTACTTAAGTCGGCATTGTGCCTTTTGTATTAAATTGGGATGCAATTTCTGTGTTTCATCGTCTATAAGAAGGTCCAAGGGATACAGAAAACCTGAAGTGAAGCATCGGAATCAAAAACTGGAATCACAGGAGAGGTTCAAAACAAAGAAAGTTAGAGTATCAGTCCTCTTGTACTTATGTCGGCATTGTGCCTTTTGTATTAAATTCGGATGCAATTTCCGTGTTTCATCGTCAATACGAAGGTCCAAAGGATACAGTAAAGCTGAAGTGAAGCATCGGAATCTAAAACGGGACTCACAGGAGAGGTTCAAATCATAGAAAGTTAGGGTGTCAGTCCTCTTGTAAATAAGTCGGCACTGTGCCTTTTGTATTAAATTCGGATGCAATTTCTGTGTTTCATCGTGAATAAGAAGGTCCAAGGGATACAGTAAACCTGAAGTGAAGCATCAGAATCTAAAAGGAGTGGTTCAAATCATAGAAAGTTAGAGTGTCAGTCCTCTTGTACTTAAGTCGGCACTGTGCCTTTTGTATTAAATTCGTATGCAATTTCTGTGTTTCATCGGTAATAAGAAGGTCCAAGGGTAACAGTAAACCTGAAGTGAAGCCTCGGCAACAAAAACTGGACTCACAGGAGATGTTCAAATCATAGAAAGTTAGAGTGTCTGTCCTCTTGTACTTAAGCCGGCATTGTGCTTTTTGTATTACATTCGGATGCAATTTCTGTGTTTCAACGTCAATAAGAAGGTCCAAGGAATACAGTAAACCTGAAGTGAAGCATCGGAATCTAAAACTGGACTCACAGGAGAGGTTCAAATCATAGAAAGTTAGAGTGTCAGTCCTCTTGTACTTAAGTCGGCATTGTGCCTTTTGTATTAAATTCGGATGCAATTTCTGTGTTTCATCGTCAATAAGAAGGTCCAAGGGATACAGTAAACCTGAAGTGAAGCATCGGAATCTAAAACTGGCCTCACAGGAATGGTTCAAATCATAGAAAGTTAAAGTGTCTGTCCTCTTGTACTTAAGTCGGCATTGTGCCTTTTGTATTAAATTCGGATGCAATTTCTGTGTTTCATCGTCAATAAGAAGGTCGAAGGGATACAGTTTACCTGAAGTGAAGCATCAGAATCTAAAACTGCACGCACAGGTGAGGTTAAAATCATAGAAAGTTAGAGTGTCGGTCCTCTTGTACTTAAGTCGGCATTGTGCATTTTGTATTAAATTCGGATGCAATTTCTGAGTTTCATCGTCAATAAGAAGGTCCAAGGGATTCAGTAAACCTGAAGTGAAGCATCGGAATCTGAAACTGGACTCACAGGTGAGTTTCAAATCATAGAAAGTTAGAGTGTCGGTCCTCTTGTACTTAAGTCGGCATTGTGCCTTTTGTATTAAATTCGGATGCAATTTCTGTGTTTCATCGTCAATAAGAAGGTCCAAGGGATACAGTAAACCAAAAGTGTAGCATCGGAATCTAAAACTGGACTCACAGGAGAGGTTCAAATAATAGAAAGTTAGAGTGTCAGTCCTCTTGTACTTAAGTCGGCATTGTGCCTTTTGTATTAAATTGGGATGCAATTTCTGTGTTTCATCGTCTATAAGAAGGTCCAAGGGATACAGAAAACCTGAAGTGAAGCATCGGAATCAAAAACTGGAATCACAGGAGAGGTTCAAAACAAAGAAAGTTAGAGTATCAGTCCTCTTGTACTTATGTCGGCATTGTGCCTTTTGTATTAAATTCGGATGCAATTTCCGTGTTTCATCGTCAATACGAAGGTCCAAAGGATACAGTAAAGCTGAAGTGAAGCATCGGAATCTAAAACGGGACTCACAGGAGAGGTTCAAATCATAGAAAGTTAGGGTGTCAGTCCTCTTGTAAATAAGTCGGCACTGTGCCTTTTGTATTAAATTCGGATGCAATTTCTGTGTTTCATCGTGAATAAGAAGGTCCAAGGGATACAGTAAACCTGAAGTGAAGCATCAGAATCTAAAAGGAGTGGTTCAAATCATAGAAAGTTAGAGTGTCAGTCCTCTTGTACTTAAGTCGGCACTGTGCCTTTTGTATTAAATTCGTATGCAATTTCTGTGTTTCATCGGTAATAAGAAGGTCCAAGGGTAACAGTAAACCTGAAGTGAAGCCTCGGCAACAAAAACTGGACTCACAGGAGATGTTCAAATCATAGAAAGTTAGAGTGTCTGTCCTCTTGTACTTAAGCCGGCATTGTGCTTTTTGTATTACATTCGGATGCAATTTCTGTGTTTCAACGTCAATAAGAAGGTCCAAGGGATACAGTAAACCTGAAGTGAAGCATCGGAATCTAAAACTGGACTCACAGGAGAGGTTCAAATCATAGAAAGTTAGAGTGTCAGTCCTCTTGTACTTAAGTCGGCATTGTGCCTTTTGTATTAAATTCGGATGCAATTTCTGTGTTTCATCGTCAATAAGAAGGTCCAAGGGATACAGTAAACCTGAAGTGAAGCATCGGAATCTAAAACTGGCCTCACAGGAATGGTTCAAATCATAGAAAGTTAAAGTGTCTGTCCTCTTGTACTTAAGTCGGCATTGTGCCTTTTGTATTAAATTCGGATGCAATTTCTGTGTTTCATCGTCAATAAGAAGGTCGAAGGGATACAGTTTACCTGAAGTGAAGCATCAGAATCTAAAACTGCACGCACAGGTGAGGTTAAAATCATAGAAAGTTAGAGTGTCGGTCCTCTTGTACTTAAGTCGGCATTGTGCATTTTGTATTAAATTCGGATGCAATTTCTGTGTTTCATCGTCAATAAGAAGGTCCAAGGGATTCAGTAAACCTGAAGTGAAGCATCGGAATCTGAAACTGGACTCACAGGTGAGTTTCAAATCATAGAAAGTTAGAGTGTCGGTCCTCTTGTACTTAAGTCGGCATTGTGCCTTTTGTATTAAATTCGGATGCAATTTCTGTGTTTCATCGTCAATAAGAAGGTCGAAGGGATACAGTTTACCTGAAGTGAAGCATCAGAATCTAAAACTGCACGCACAGGTGAGGTTAAAATCATAGAAAGTTAGAGTATCAGTCCTCTTGTACTTATGTCGGCATTGTGCCTTTTGTATTAAATTCGGATGCAATTTCCGTGTTTCATCGTCAATACGAAGGTCCAACGGATACAGTAAAGCTGAAGTGAAGCATCGGAATCTAAAACGGGACTCACAGGAGAGGTTCAAATCATAGAAAGTTAGGGTGTCAGTCCTCTTGTAAATAAGTCGGCACTGTGCCTTTTGTATTAAATTCGGATGCAATTTCTGTGTTTCATCGTGAATAAGAAGGTCCAAGGGATACAGTAAACCTGAAGTGAAGCATCAGAATCTAAAAGGAGTGGTTCAAATCATAGAAAGTTAGAGTGTCAGTCCTCTTGTACTTAAGTCGGCACTGTGCCTTTTGTATTAAATTCGTATGCAATTTCTGTGTTTCATCGGTAATAAGAAGGTCCAAGGGTAACAGTAAACCTGAAGTGAAGCCTTGGCAACAAAAACTGGACTCACAAGAGAGGTTCAAATCATAGAAAGTTAGAGTGTCTGTCCTCTTGTACTTAAGACGGCATTGTGCTTTTTGTATTACATTCGGATGCAATTTCTGTGTTTCAACGTCAATAAGAAGGTACAAGGGATACAGTAAACCTGAAGTGAAGCATCAGAATCTAAAACTGGACTCACAGGAGAGGTTCATATCATAGAAAGTTAGAGTGTCAGTCCTCTTGTACTTAAGTCGGCATTGTGCCTTTTGTATTAAATTCGGATGCAATTTCTGTGTTTCATCGTCAATAAGAAGGTCCAAGGGATACAGTAAACCTGATGTGAAGCATCGGAATCTAAAACTGGCCTCACAGGAATGGTTCAAATCATAGAAAGTTACAGTGTCTGTCCTCTTGTACTTAAGTCGTCATTGTGCCTTTTGTATTAAATTCGGATGCAATTTCTGTGTTTCATCGTCAATAAGAAGGTCGAAGGGATACAGTTTACCTGAAGTGAAGCATCAGAATCTAAAACTGCACGCACAGGTGAGGTTAAAATCATACGAAGTTAGAGTGTCGGTCCTCTTGTACTTAAGTCGGCATTGTGCCTTTTGTATTAAATTCGGATGCAATTTCCGTGTTTCATCGTCAATAAGAAGGTCCAAGGGATACAGTAAACCTGAAGTGAAGCATCGGAATCTAAAACAGGACTCACAGGAGAGGTTCAAATCATAGTAATTTAGAGTGTCGGTCCTCTTGTACTTAAGTCGGCATTGTGCCTTTTGTATTAAATTCGGATGCAATTTCTGTGTTTCATCGTCAATAAGAAGGTCCAAGGGATACAGTAAACCTGAAGTGAAGCATCAGAATCTAAAACTGGACTCAAAGGAGTGGTTCAAATCATAGAAAGTTAGAGTGTCAGTCCTCTTGTACTTAAGTCGGCACTGTGCCTTTTGTATTAAATTCGTATGCAATTTCTGTGTTTCATTGTCAATAGGAAGATCCAAGGGATTCAGTAAACCTGAAGTGAAGCATCGGAAACTAAAACCTGACTCACAGGAGAGGTTCAAATCATAGAAACTTAGAGTGTCAGTCCTCTTTTACTTAAGTCGGCATTGGGCCTTTTGGATTAATTTTGGATGCAATTTCTGTGTTTCATTGTCAATAAGAAGGTCCTAGGGATACAGTAAACCTGAAGTGAAGCCTCGGCAACAAAAACTGGACTCAAAGGAGAGGTCTAAACCATAGAAAGTTAGAGTCTCAGTCCTCTTGTACTTAAGTTGGCATTGTGCCTTTTGTATTAAATTCAGTTGCAATTTCTGTGTTTCATCGTCAATAAGAAGGTCTAAGGGGTACAGTAAACTTGAAGTGAAGCATCATAATCTAAAACTGGAATCACAGGAGAGGTTCAAATCATAGAAAGTTAGAGTTTCAGTCCTCTTATACTTAAGCCGGCATTGTGCCTTTTGTATTAAATTTGGATGCAATTTCTGTGTTTCATCGACAATAAGAAGGTCCAAGGGATACAGTAAACCTGAAGTGAAGCATCGGAATCCCAAACTGGACTCACAGGAGAGGTTCAAATCATAGACAGTTAGAGTGTCAGTCCTCTTGTACTTAAGTCGGCATTGTGCCTTTTGTATAAAATTCGGATGCAATTTCTGTGTTTCATCGTCAATAAGAAGGTCCAAGGGATACAGTAACCCTGAAGTGAAGCATCGGAATCCAAAACTGGACTCACAGGAGAGGTTCACAACATAGAAAGTTAGAGTGTCAGTCCTCTTGTACTTAAGTCGGCATTGTGGCTTTTGTATTAAATTCGGATGCAATTTCTGTGTTTCAAAGTCAATAAGAAGGTCCAAGGGATACAGTAAACCTGAAGTGAAGCATCGGAATCTAAAACTGGACTCTCAGGAGTGGTTCAAATCATAGAAAGTTAGAGTGTCAGTCCTCTTGTACTTAAGTCGGCACTGTGCGTTTTGTATTAAATTCGTATGCAATTTCTGTGTTTCATTGTCAATAAGAAGGTCCAAGTGATTCAGTAAACCTGAAGTGAAGCATCGGAAACTAAAACCTGACTCACAGGAGAGGTTCAAATCATAGAAAATTAGAGTGTCAGTCCTCTTGTACTTAAGTCGGCATTGTGCCTCTTGTATTAATTTCGGATGCAATTTCTGTGTTTTATCGTCAATAAGAAGTCCAAGGGATACAGTAAACCTGAAGTGAAGCCTCCGCAACAAAAACTGGACTCTCAGGAGAGGTTCAAATCAGAGAAAGTTAGAGTGGCAGTCCTCTTGTACTCAAGTCGGCATTGTGCCTTTTGTATTAAATTCGGATGCAATTTCTGTGATTCATCGTCAATAAGAAGGTCCAAGGGATACAGTAAACCTGAAGTGAAGCATCGGAATCTAAAACTGGCCGCACAGGAGTGGTTCAGATCATAGAAAGTTAGAGTGTCTGTCCTCTTGTACTTAAGTCAGCATTGTGCCTTTTGTATTAATTTCGGATGCAATTTCTGTATTTCATCGTCAATAAGAAGGTCCAAGGGATACAGTAAACCTGAAGTGAAGCATCGGAATCTGAAACTGGACTCACAGGTGAGTTTCAAATCATAGAAAGTTAGAGTGTCGGTCCTCTTGTACTTAAGTCGGCATTGTGCCTTTTGTATTTAATTCGGATGCAATTTCTGTGTTTCATCGTCAATAGGAAGGTCCAAGGGATACAGTAAACCTAAAGTGAAGCATCGGAATCTAAAACTGGACTCACAGGAGAGGTTCAAATAATAGAAAGTTAGAGTGTCAGTCCTCTTGTACTTAAGTCGGCATTGTGCCTTTTGTATTAAATTGGGATGCAATTTCTGTGTTTCATCGTCTATAAGGAGGTCCAAGGGATACAGAAAACCTGAAGTGAAGCATCGGAATCTAAAACTGGAATCACAGGAGAGGTTCAAAACAAAGAAAGTTAGAGTATCAGTCCTCTTGTACTTATGTCGGCATTGTGCCTTTTGTATTAAATTCGGACGCAATTTCTGTGTTTCATCGTGAATAAGAAGGTCCAAGGGATACAGTAAACCTGAAGTGAAGCATCAGAATCTAAAAGGAGTGGTTCAAATCATAGAAAGTTAGAGTGTCAGTCCTCTTGTACTTAAGTCGGCACTGTGCCTTTTGTATTAAATTCGTATGCAATTTCTGTGTTTCATCGGTAATAAGAAGGTCCAATGGTAACAGTAAACCTGAAGTGAAGCCTCGGCAACAAAAACGGGACTCACAGGAGAGGTTCAAATCATAGAAAGTTAGAGTGTCTGTCCTCTTGTACTTAAGCCGGCATTGTGCTTTTTGTATTACATTCGGATGCAATTTCTGTGTTTCAACGTCAATAAGAAGGTCCAAGGGATACAGTAAACCTGAAGTGAAGCATCGGAATATAAAACTGGACTCACAGGAGAGGTTCATATCATAGAAAGTTAGAGTGTCAGTCCTCTTGTACTTAAGTCGGCATTGTGCCTTTTGTATTAAATTCGGATGCAATTTCTGTGTTTCATCGTCAATAAGAAGGTCCAAGGGATACAGTAAACCTGAAGTGAAGCATCGGAATCTAAAACTGGACTCACAGGAATGGTTCAAATCATAGAAAGTTAAAGTGTCTGTCCTCTTGTACTTAAGTCGGCATTGTGCCTTTTGTATTAAATTCGGATGCAATTTCTGTGTTTCATCGTCAATAAGAAGGTCGAAGGGATACAGTTTACCTGAAGTGAAGCATCAGAATCTAAAACTGCACGCACAGGTGAGGTTGAAATCATAGAAAGTTAGAGTGTCGGTCCTCTTGTAGTTAAGTCGGCATTGTGCATTTTGTATTAAATTCGGATGCAATTTCTGTGTTTCATCGTCAACAAGAAGGTCCAAGGGATTCAGTAAACCTGAAGTGAAACACCGGAATCTAAAACTGGACTCACAGGAGAGGTTCAAATAATAGGAAGTTAGAGTGTCAGTCCTCTTGTACTTAAGTCGGCATTGTGCCTTTTATATTAAATTCGGATGCAATTTCTGTGTTTCATCGTCAATAAGAAGGTCCAAGGGATACAGAAAACCAGAAGTGAAGCATCTGAATCTATAACTGGAATCACAGGAGAGTTTCAAATCAACGAAAGTTAGAGTGTCAGTCCGCTTGTACTTAAGTCGGCATTGTGCCTTTTGTATTAAATTCGGATGCCATTTCTGTGTATCATCGTCAATAAGAAGGTCCAACGGATACAGTAAACCTGAAGTGAAGCATCGGAATCTAAAACTGGACTCACAGGAGAGGTTCAAATCATTGAAAGTTAGGGGGTCACTCCTCTTGTACTTAAGTCGGCAATGTGCCTTTTGTATTAAATTCGGATGCAATTTCTGTTTCATCGTCAATAAGAAGGTCCAAGGGATACAGTAAACCTGAAGTGAAGCATCGGAATCTAAAACTGGACTCACAGGAGTGGTTCAAATCTCAGAAAGTTTGAGTGTCAGCCCTCTTGTACTTAAGTCGGCACTGTGCTTTTTGTATTAAATTCGTAAGCAATTTCTGTGTTTCATTGTCAATAAGAAAGTCCGAGGGATTCAGTACACCTGAAGTGAAGCATCGGAAACTAAAACCTGACTCACAGGAGAGGTTCAAATCAAAGAATCTTAGAGTGTCAGTCCTCTTGTACTTACGTCGGCATTGTGCCTTTTGTATTAATTTCGGATGCAATTTCTATGTTTCATCGTCAATAAGAAGGTCCAAGGGATACAGTAAACCTGAAGTGAAGCCTCGGCAACAAAAACTGGACTCACAGGAGATATTGAAATCATAGAAACTTAGAGTGTCAGTCCCTTTGTACTTAAGCCGGCATTGTGCCTTTTGTATTAAATTCGGACGCAATTTCTGTGTCTCATCGACAATAAGAAGGTCCAAGGGATACTGTAAATCTGAAGTGAAGCATCGGAATTTAAAACTGGACTCACAGAGGAGGTTCAAATCATAGAAAGTAAGAGTGTCAGTCCTCTTGTACTTAAGTCGGCATTGTGCCTTTTGTATTAAATTCGGATGCAATTTCTGTGTTTCATCGTCAATAAGAAGGTCCAAGGGATACAGTAAACCTGAAGTGAAGCCTCGGCATCTAAAACTGGACTCACAGGAGAGGTTCAAATCGTAGAATATTATCGTGTCAGTCCTCTTGTACTTAAGTCGGCATTGTGCCTTTTGTACTAAAATCGGTTGCAATTTCTGTGTTTCATCGTCAATAAGAAGGTCCAAGGGATACAGTAAACCTGAAGTGAAGCATCGGAATCTAAAACTGGACTCACAGGAGAGGTTCAAATCACAGAAAGTTAGAGTGTCAGTCCTCTTGTACTTAAGTCGGCATTGTGCCTTTTGTATTAAATTCGGATGCAATTTCTGTGTTTCATCGTCAATAAGAAAGTCCAAGGGTAACAGTAAAACTGAAGTGAAGCATCAGAATCTAAAACTGGCCTCAAAGGAGTGGTTCAAATCATAGAAAGTTAGAGTGTTATTCCTCTTGTACTTAAGTCGGCATTGTACATTTTGTATTAAATTCGGATGCAAATTCTGTGTTTCATCGTCAATAAGAAGGTCCAAGGGATACAGAAAACCTGAAGTGTGGCATCGGAATCTAAAACTGGAATCACAGGAGAGTTTCAAATCAAAGAAAGTTAGAGTGTCAGTCCTCTTGTACTTAAGCCGGCATTGTGCCTTTTGTATTACATTCGATTGCAATTTCTGTGTTTCATCGTCAATAAGAAGGTCCAAGGGATACAGTAAACCTGAAGTGAAGCATCGGAATCTAAAACTGGACTCACAGGAGAGGTTCAAATCATAGAAAGTTAGAGTGTCAGTCCTCTTGTACTTAAGTCGGCATTGTGCCTTATGTATTAAATTCGGATGCAATTTCTGTGTTCCATCGTCAATAAGAAGGTCCAAGGGATACAGTAAACCTCAAGTGAAGCATCGGAATCTAAAACTGGACTCACAGGTGAGGTTCAAATCATAGAAAGTTAGAGTGTCAGTCCTCTTGTACTTAAATCGGCATTGTGCATTTTGTATTAAATACGGATGAAATTTCTGTGTTTCATCGACAATAAGAAGGTCCAAGGGATACAGTAAACCTGAAGTGAAGCATCGGAATCTAAAACTGTACTCACAGGAGAGTTTCAAATAAAAGAAAATTAGAGTGTCAGTCCTCTTGTACTTAAGTCGGCATTGTGCCTTTTGTATTAAATTCGGATGCAATTTCTGTGTTTCATCGTCGATAAGAAAGTCCAAGGGATACAGAAAACCTGTAGTGAAGCATCGGAATCTAAAACTGGAATCACAGGAGAGGTTCAAATCAAAGAAAGTTAGAGTGTCAGTCCTCTTGTACTTAAGTCGGCATTGTGCTTTTGTATTAAATTTGGATGCTATTTCTGTGTTTCATCGTCAATAAGAAGGTCCAAGGGATACAGTAAACCTGAAGTGAAGCATCGGAATCTAAAACTGGACTCACAGGAGAGGTTCAAATCATAGAAAGTTAGAGTGTCAGTCCTCTTGTACTTAAGTCTGCATTGTGCCTTTTGTATTAAATTCGGATGCAATTTCTGTGTTTCATCGTCAATACGAAAGTCCAAGGGATACAGTAAACCTGAAGTGAAGCATCGGAATCTAAAACTGGACTCACAGGAGAGGTTCAAATCATAGAAAGTTAGGGTGTCAGTCCGCTTGTACTTAAGTCGGCATTGTGCCTTTTGTATTAAATTCGGATGCAATTTCTGTGTTTCATCGTCAATAAGAAGGTCCAAGGGATACAGTAAACCTGAAGTGAAGCATCGGAATCTAAAACTGGACTCACAGGAGTGATTCAAATCATAGAAAGTTAGAGTGTCTGTCCTCCTGTAATTAAGTCGGCATTGTGCCTTTTGTATTAAATTGGGATGCAATTTCTGTGTTTCATCGTCTATAAGAAGGTCCAAGGGATACAGAAAACCTGAAGTGAAGCATCGGAATCTAAAACTGGGCTCACAGGAGAAGTTCATATCATAGAGACTTAGAGTGTCAGTCCTCTTGTACTTAAGTCGGCATTGTGCCTTGTGTATTAAAATTGGATGCAATTTCTGTGTTTCATCGTCAATAAGAAAGTCCAAGGGATACTGTAAAACTGAAGTGAAGCATCGGAATCTAAAACTGGCCTATCAGGAGTGGTTCAAATCATAGAAAGTTAGAGTGTCATTAATCTTGTACTTAAGTCGGCATTGTGCCTTTTGTATTAAATTCGGATGCAATTTCTGTGTTTCATCGTCAATAAGAAGGTCCAAGGGATACAGTAAACCTGAAGTGAAGCCTCGGCATCTAAAACTGGACTCACAGGAGAGGTTCAAATCATAGAATATTATCGTGTCAGTCCTCTTGTACTTAAGTCGGCATTGTGCCTTTTGTACTAAAATCGGTTGCAATTTCTGTGTTTCATCGTCAATAAGAAGGTCCAAGGGATACAGTAAACCTGAAGTGAAGCATCGGAATCTAAAACTGGACTCACAGGAGAGGTTCAAATCACAGAAAGTTAGAGTGTCAGTCCTCTTGTACTTAAGTCGGCATTGTGCCTTTTGTATTAAATTCGGATGCAATTTCTGTGTTTCATCGTCAATAAGAAAGTCCAAGGGTAACAGTAAAACTGAAGTGAAGCATCAGAATCTAAAACTGGCCTCAAAGGAGTGGTTCAAATCATAGAAAGTTAGAGTGTTATTCCTCTTGTACTTAAGTCGGCATTGTACATTTTGTATTAAATTCGGATGCAAATTCTGTGTTTCATCGTCAATAAGAAGGTCCAAGGGATACAGAAAACCTGAAGTGTGGCATCGGAATCTAAAACTGGAATCACAGGAGAGTTTCAAATCAAAGAAAGTTAGAGTGTCAGTCCTCTTGTACTTAAGCCGGCATTGTGCCTTTTGTATTACATTCGATTGCAATTTCTGTGTTTCATCGTCAATAAGAAGGTCCAAGGGATACAGTAAACCTGAAGTGAAGCATCGGAATCTAAAACTGGACTCACAGGAGAGGTTCAAATCATAGAAAGTTAGAGTGTCAGTCCTCTTGTACTTAAGTCGGCATTGTGCCTTATGTATTAAATTCGGATGCAATTTCTGTGTTCCATCGTCAATAAGAAGGTCCAAGGGATACAGTAAACCTCAAGTGAAGCATCGGAATCTAAAACTGGACTCACAGGTGAGGTTCAAATCATAGAAAGTTAGAGTGTCAGTCCTCTTGTACTTAAATCGGCATTGTGCATTTTGTATTAAATACGGATGCAATTTCTGTGTTTCATCGACAATAAGAAGGTCCAAGGGATACAGTAAACCTGAAGTGAAGCATCGGAATCTAAAACTGTACTCACAGGAGAGTTTCAAATAAAAGAAAATTAGAGTGTCAGTCCTCTTGTACTTAAGTCGGCATTGTGCCTTTTGTATTAAATTCGGATGCAATTTCTGTGTTTCATCGTCGATAAGAAAGTCCAAGGGATACAGAAAACCTGTAGTGAAGCATCGGAATCTAAAACTGGAATCACAGGAGAGGTTCAAATCAAAGAAAGTTAGAGTGTCAGTCCTCTTGTACTTAAGTCGGCATTGTGCTTTTGTATTAAATTTGGATGCTATTTCTGTGTTTCATCGTCAATAAGAAGGTCCAAGGGATACAGTAAACCTGAAGTGAAGCATCGGAATCTAAAACTGGACTCACAGGAGAGGTTCAAATCATAGAAAGTTAGAGTGTCAGTCCTCTTGTACTTAAGTCTGCATTGTGCCTTTTGTATTAAATTCGGATGCAATTTCTGTGTTTCATCGTCAATACGAAAGTCCAAGGGATACAGTAAACCTGAAGTGAAGCATCGGAATCTAAAACTGGACTCACAGGAGAGGTTCAAATCATAGAAAGTTAGGGTGTCAGTCCGCTTGTACTTAAGTCGGCATTGTGCCTTTTGTATTAAATTCGGATGCAATTTCTGTGTTTCATCGTCAATAAGAAGGTCCAAGGGATACAGTAAACCTGAAGTGAAGCATCGGAATCTAAAACTGGACTCACAGGAGTGATTCAAATCATAGAAAGTTAGAGTGTCTGTCCTCCTGTAATTAAGTCGGCATTGTGCCTTTTGTATTAAATTGGGATGCAATTTCTGTGTTTCATCGTCTATAAGAAGGTCCAAGGGATACAGAAAACCTGAAGTGAAGCATCGGAATCTAAAACTGGGCTCACAGGAGAAGTTCATATCATAGAGACTTAGAGTGTCAGTCCTCTTGTACTTAAGTCGGCATTGTGCCTTGTGTATTAAAATTGGATGCAATTTCTGTGTTTCATCGTCAATAAGAAAGTCCAAGGGATACTGTAAAACTGAAGTGAAGCATCGGAATCTAAAACTGGCCTATCAGGAGTGGTTCAAATCATAGAAAGTTAGAGTGTCATTAATCTTGTACTTAAGTCGGCATTGTGCCTTTTGTATTAAATTCGAATGCAATTTCTGTGTTTCATCGTCAATAGGCAGGTCCAAGGGATACAGTAAACCTGAAGTGAAGCATCGGAATCTAAAACTGGACCCACAGGATAGGTTCAAATAATAGAAAGTTAGAGTGTCAGTCCTCGTGTACTTAAGTCGGCATTGTGCATTTTGTATTAACTTCGGATGCAATTTCTGTGTTTCATCGTCAATAAGAAGGTCCAAGGGATTCAGTAAACCTGAAGTGAAGCATCGAAATCTAAAACTGGACTCACAGGTGAGGTTCAAATCATAGAAAGTTAGAGTGTCAGTTCTCTTGTACTTAAGTAGGCATTGTGCCTTTTGTATTAAATTCGGATGCAATTTCTGTCTTTCATCGTCAAAAAGAAGGTCCAAGGGATACAGAAAACCTGAAGTGAAGCATCGGAATCTAAAACTGGAATCACAGGAGAGTTTCAAATCAAAGAAAGTTAGAGTGTCAGTCCTCTTGTACTTAAGCCGGCATTGTGCCTTTTGTATTAAATTCGGATGCAATTTCTGTGTTTCATCGTCAATAAGAAGGTCCAAGGGATACAGTAAACCGGAAGTGAAGCATCGGAATCCATATCTGGACTCACAGGAGAGGTTCAAATCATAGAAAGTTAGAGTGTCATTCCTCTTGTACTTAAGTCGGCATTGTGCCTTTTGTATTAAATTCGGATGCAATTTCTGTGTTTCATCGTCAATAAGAAAGTCCAAGGGATACTGTACAACTGAAGTGAAGCATCGGAATCTAAAACTGGCCTATCAGGAGTGGTTCAAATCATAGAAAGTTAGAGTGTGTTTCCTCTTGTACTTAAGTCGGCATTGTGCCTTTTGTATTAAATTCGTATGCAATGTCTGTGTTTCATCGTCAATAAGAAGGTCTAAGGGATACAGTAAACCTGAAGTGAAGCATCGGAATCTAAAACTGAACTCACAGGAGAGGTTCAAATCATAGAAAGTTAGAGTGTCAGTCCTCTTGTACTTAAGTCGGCATTGTGCATTTTGTATTAAATTCGGATGCAATTTCTGTGTTTCATCGTCAATAAGAAGGTCCAAGGGATTCAGTAAACCTGAAGTGAAGCATCGAAATCTAAAACTGGACTCACAGGTGAGGTTCAAATCATGGAAAGTTAGAGTGTCAGTTCTCTTGTACTGAAGTCGGCATTGTGCCTTTTGTATTAAATTCGGATGCAATTTCTGTCTTTCATCGTCAAAAAGAAGGTCCAAGGGATACAGAAAACCTGAAGTGAAGCATCCGAATCTAAAACTGGAATCACAGGAGAGTTTCAAATCAAAGAAAGTTAGAGTGTCAGTCCTCTTGTACTTAAGCCGGCATTGTGCCTTTTGTATTAAATTCGGATGCAATTTCTGTGTTTCATCGTCAACAAGAAGGTCCAAGGGATACAGTAAACCTTAAGTGAAGCATCGGTATCTATAACTGGACTCACAGGAGAGGTTCAAATCATAGAGAGTTAGAGTGTCAGTCCTCTTGTACTTAAGTCAGCATTGTGCCTTTTGTATTAAATTAGGATGCAATTTCTGTGTTTCATCGCCGATAAGAAGGTCCAAGGGATACAGAAAACCTGAAGTGAAGCATCGGAATCTAAAACTGTCCTCACAGGAGTGGTTCAAATCATAGAAAGTTAGAGTGTCTGTCCTCTTGTACTAAAGCCGGCATTGTGCCTTTTGTATTAAATTCGGATGCAATTTCTGTGTTTCATCGTCAATAAGAAAGTCCAAAGGATACAGTAAACCTGAAGTGAAGCATCGGAATCCAAAACTGGACTCACAGGAGAGGTTCAAATCATAGAAAGTTAGAGTGTCAGTCCTCTTGTACTTAAGTCGGCATTGTGCCTTTTGTATTAAATTCGGATGCCATTTCTGTGTTTCATCGTCAATAAGAAAGTCCAAGGGATACTGTAAAACTGAAGTGAAGCATCGGAATCTAAAACTGGCCTATCAGGAGTGGTTCAAATCATAGAAAGTTAGAGTGTGTTTCCTCTTGTACTTAAGTCGGCATTGTGCCTTTTGTATTAAATTCGTATGCAATGTCTGTGTTTCATCGTCAATAAGAAGGTCTAAGGGATGCAGTAAACCTGAAGTGAAGCATCGGAATCTAAAACTGGACTCACAGGTGAGGTTCAAATCATAGAAAGTTAGAGTGTCAGTCCTCTTGTACTTAAGTCGGCATTGTGCATTTTGTATTAAATTCGGATGCCATTTCTGTGTTTCATCGTCAATAAGAAGGTCCAAGGGATTCAGTAAACCTGAAGTGAAGCATCGAAATCTAAAACAGGACTCACAGGTGAGGTTCAAATCATGGAAAGTTAGAGTGTCAGTTCTCTTGTACTTAAGTCGGCATTGTGCCTTTTGTATTAAATTCGGATGCAATTTCTGTCTTTCATCGTCAAAAAGAAGGTCCAAGGGATACAGAAATCCTGAAGTGAAGCATCGGAATCTAAAACTGGAATCACAGGAGAGTTTCAAATCAAAGAAAGTTAGAGTGTCAGTCCTCTTGTACTTAAGCCGGGATTGTGCCTTTTGTATTAAATTCGGATGCAATTTTTGCGTTTCATCGTCAAGAAGAAGGTCCAAGGGATACAGTAAACCTGAAGTGAAGCATCGGAATCTAAAACGGGACTCACAGGAGAGGTTCAAATCATAGAGAGTTAGAGTGTCAGTCCTCTTGTACTTAAGTCAGCATTGTGCCTTTTGTATTAAATTCGGATGCAATTTCTGTGTTTCATCGTCGATAAGAAGGTCCAAGGGATACAGTAAACCTGAAGTGAAGCATCGGAATCTAAAACTGGCCTCACAGGAGTGGTTCAAATCATAGAAAGTTAGAGTGTCTGTCCTCTTGTACTTAAGTCGGCATTGTGACTTTTGTATTAATTTCGGATGCAATTTCTGTGTTTCATCGTCAATAAGAAGGTCCAAGGGATACAGTAAACCTGAAGTGAAGCATCGGAATCTAAAACTGGACTCACAGGTGAGGTTCAAATCATAGAAAATTAGAGTGTCAGTCCTCTTGTACTTAAGCCGGCATTGTGCATTTTGTATTAAATACGGATGCAATTTCTGTCTTTCATCGTCGATATGATGGTCTAAGGGATATAGTAAACCTGAAGTGAAGCATCGGAATCTAAAACTGGACTCACAGGATAGGTTCAAATAATAGAGTGTTAGAGTGTCAGTCCTCTATTACTTAAGTCGGCATTGTGCCATTTGTATTAATGTCGGATGCAATTTCTGTGTTTCATCGTCAATAAGAAAGTCCAAGGGATACAGAAAACCTCAAGTGAAGCATCGGAGTCTAAAACTGGATCACAGGAGAGGTTCAAATCAAAGAAATTTAGAGTGTCAGTCCTATTGTACTTAAGTCGGCATTGTGCTTTTGTATTAAATTCGGATGCAATTTCTGTGTTTCATCAACAATAAGAAGGTCCAAGGGATACAGTAAACATGAAGTGAAGCATCGGAATCTAAAACTGGACTCACAGGAGAAGTTCAAATCATAGAAAGTTAGGGTGTCAGTCCACTTGTACTTAACTCGGCATTGTGCCCTTTGTATTAAATTCGGATGCAATTTCTGTGTTTCATCGTCAATAAGAAGGTCCAAGGGATACAGTAAACCTGAAGTGAAGCATCGGAATCTAAAACTGGACTCACAGGAGTCGTTCAAATCATAGAAAGTTGGAGTGTCTGTCCTCTTGTACTTAAGTCGGCACTGTGCCTTTTGTATTAATATCGTATGCAATTTCTGTGTTTCATTGTCAATAAGAAGGTCCAAGGGTTTCAGTATACCTGAAGTGAAGCATAGGAAACTAAAACCTGACTCACAGGAGCGGTTCAAATCATAGAAACTTAGAGTGTCAGTCCTCTTGTACTTAAGTCGGCATTGTGCCTTTTGTATTAATTTCGGATGCAATTTCTGTGTTTCATCGTCAATAAGAAGGTCCAAGCGATACAGTACACCTGAAGTGAATCCTCGGCAACAAAAATTGGACTCACAGGAGAGGTTCAAATCATGGAAATTTAGAGTGTCAGTTCTCTTGTACGTAACTCGGCATTGTGCCCTTTGTATTAAATTCGGATGCAATTTCTGTGTTTCATCGTCAATAAGAAGGTCCAAGGGATACAGTAAACCTGAAGTGAAGCATCGGAATCCAAAACTGGACTCACAGGAGTGGTTCAAATCATAGAAAGTTAGAGTGTCTGTCCTCTTGTACTTAAGTCGGCATTGTGCCTTTTGTATTAAATTCGGATGCAATTTCTGTGTTTCATCGTCAATAAGAAGGTCGAAGGGATACAGTTTACCTGAAGTGAAGCATCAGAATCTAAAACTGCACGCACAGGTGAGGTTAAAATCATAGAAAGTTAGAGTGTCGGTCCTCTTGTACTTAAGTCGGCATTGTGCCTTTTGTATTAAATTCGGATGCAATTTCTGTGTTTCATCGTCAATAAGAAGGTCCAAGGGATACAGTAAACCTAAAGTGAAGCATCGGAATCTAAAACTGGACTCACAGGAGGGGTTCAAATAATAGAAAGTTAGAGTGTCTGTCCTCTTGTACTTAATCCGGCATTGTGCTTTTTGTATTACATTCGGATGCAATTTCTGTGTTTCAACGTCAATAAGAAGGTCCAAGGGATACAGTAAACCTGAAGTGAAGCATCGGAATCTAAAACTGGACTCACAGGAGAGGTTCAAATCATAGAAAGTTAGAGTGTCAGTCCTCTTGTACTTAAGTCGGCATTGTGCCTTTTGTATTAAATTCGGATGCAATTTCTGTGTTTCATCGTCAATAAGAAGGTCCAAGGGATACAGTAAACCTGAAGTGAAGCATCGGAATCTAAAACTGGCCTCACAGGAGTGGTTCAAATCATAGAAAGTTAGAGTGTCCGTCCTCTTGTACTTAAGTCGGCATTGTGCCTTTTGTATTAAATTCGGATGCAATTTCTGTGTTTCATCGTCAATAAGAAGGTCGAAGGGATACAGTTTACCTGAGGTGAAGCATCAGAATCTAAAACTGCACGCACAGGTGAGGTTAAAATCATAGAAAGTTAGAGTGTCGGTCCTCTTGTACTTAAGTCGGCATTGTGCATTTTGTATTAAATTCGGATGCAATTTCTGTGTTTCATCGTCAATAAGAAGGTCCAAGGGATTCAGTAAACCTGAAGTGAAGCACCGGAATCCTAAACTGGACTCACAGGAGAGGTTCAAATAATAGAAAGTTAGAGTGTCAGTCCTCTTGTACTTAAGTCGGCATTGTGCCTTTTGTATTAAATTCTGATGCAATTTCCGTGTTTCATCGTCAATAAGAAGGTCCAAGGGATACAGTAAACCTGAAGTGAAGCATCAGAATCTAAAACTGGACTCAAAGGAGTGGTTCAAATCATAGAAAGTTAGAGTGTCAGTCCTCTTGTACTTAAGTCGGCACTGTGCCTTTTGTATTAAATTCGTATGCAATTTCTGTGTTTCATTGTCAATAAGAAGGTCCAAGGGATTCAGTAAACCTGAAGTGAAGCATCGGAAACTAAAACCTGACTCACAGGAGAGGTTCAAATCATAGAAACTTAGAGTGTCAGTCCTCTTTTACTTAAGTCGGCATTGGGCCTTTTGAATTAATTTTGGATGCAATTTCTGTGTTTCATTGTCAATAAGAAGGTCCTAGGGATACAGTAAACCTGAAGTGAAGCCTCGGCAACAAAAACTGGACTCAAAGGAGAGGTCTAAACCATAGAAAGTTAGAGTCTCAGTCCTCTTGTACTTAAGTCGGCATTGTGCCTTTTGTATTAAATTCGGACGCAATTTCTGTGTTTCATCGCCAATAAGGAAGTCCAAAGGATACAGTAAATCTGAAGTGAAGCATCGGAATCTAAAACTGGACTCAAAGGAGTGGTTCAAATCATAGAAAGTTAGAGTGTCTGTCCTCTTGTACTTAATCCGGCATTGTGCTTTTTGTATTACATTCGGATGCAATTTCTGTGTTTCAACGTCAATAAGAAGGTCCAAGGGATACAGTAAACCTGAAGTGAAGCATCGGAATCTAAAACTGGACTCACAGGAGAGGTTCAAATCATAGTAATTTAGAGTGTCAGTCCTCTTGTACTTAACTCGGCATTGTGCATTTTGTATTAAATTCGGATGCAATTTCTGTGTTTCATCGTCAATAAGAAGGTCCAAGGGATTCAGTAAACCTGAAGTGAAGCATCGAAATCTAAAACTGGACTCACAGGTGAGGTTCAAATCATGGAAAGTTAGAGTGTCAGTTCTCTTGTACTGAAGTCGGCATTGTGCCTTTTGTATTAAATTCGGATGCAATTTCTGTCTTTCATCGTCAAAAAGAAGGTCCAAGGGATACAGAAAACCTGAAGTGAAGCATCCGAATCTAAAACTGGAATCACAGGAGAGTTTCAAATCAAAGAAAGTTAGAGTGTCAGTCCTCTTGTACTTAAGCCGGCATTGTGCCTTTTGTATTAAATTCGGATGCAATTTCTGTGTTTCATCGTCAACAAGAAGGTCCAAGGGATACAGTAAACCTTAAGTGAAGCATCGGTATCTATAACTGGACTCACAGGAGAGGTTCAAATCATAGAGAGTTAGAGTGTCAGTCCTCTTGTACTTAAGTCAGCATTGTGCCTTTTGTATTAAATTAGGATGCAATTTCTGTGTTTCATCGTCGATAAGAAGGTCCAAGGGATACAGAAAACCTGAAGTGAAGCATCGGAATCTAAAACTGTCCTCACAGGAGTGGTTCAAATCTTAGAAAGTTAGAGTGTCTGTCCTCTTGTACTAAAGTCGGCATTGTGCCTTTTGTATTACATTCGGATGCAATTTCTGTGTTTCATCGTCAATAAGAAAGTCCAAGGGATACTGTAAAACTGAAGTGAAGCATCGGAATCTAAAACTGGCCTATCAGGAGTGGTTCAAATCATAGAAAGTTAGAGTGTGTTTCTCTTGTACTTAAGTCGGCATTGTGCCTTTTGTATTAAATTCGTATGCAATGTCTGTGTTTCATCGTCAATAAGAAGGTCTAAGGGATGCAGTAAACCTGAAGTGAAGCATCGGAATCTAAAACTGGACTCACAGGAGAGGTTCAAATCATAGAAAGTTAGAGTGTCAGTCCTCTTGTACTTAAGTCGGCATTGTGCATTTTGTATTAAATTCGGATGCCATTTCTGTGTTTCATCGTCAATAAGAAGGTCCAAGGGATTCAGTAAACCTGAAGTGAAGCATCGAAATCTAAAACAGGACTCACAGGTGAGGTTCAAATCATGGAAAGTTAGAGTGTCAGTTCTCTTGTACTTAAGTCGGCATTGTGCCTTTTGTATTAAATTCGGATGCAATTTCTGTCTTTCATCGTCAAAAAGAAGGTCCAAGGGATACAGAAATCCTGAAGTGAAGCATCGGAATCTAAAACTGGAATCACAGGAGAGTTTCAAATCAAAGAAAGTTAGAGTGTCAGTCCTCTTGTACTTAAGCCGGGATTGTGCCTTTTGTATTAAATTCGGATGCAATTTTTGCGTTTCATCGTCAAGAAGAAGGTCCAAGGGATACAGTAAACCTGAAGTGAAGCATCGGAATCTAAAACGGGACTCACAGGAGAGGTTCAAATCATAGAGAGTTAGAGTGTCAGTCCTCTTGTACTTAAGTCAGCATTGTGCCTTTTGTATTAAATTCGGATGCAATTTCTGTGTTTCATCGTCGATAAGAAGGTCCAAGGGATACAGTAAACCTGAAGTGAAGCATCGGAATCTAAAACTGGCCTCACAGGAGTGGTTCAAATCATAGAAAGTTAGAGTGTCTGTCCTCTTGTACTTAAGTCGGCATTGTGACTTTTGTATTAATTTCGGATGCAATTTCTGTGTTTCATCGTCAATAAGAAGGTCCAAGGGATACAGTAAACCTGAAGTGAAGCATCGGAATCTAAAACTGGACTCACAGGTGAGGTTCAAATCATAGAAAATTAGAGTGTCAGTCCTCTTGTACTTAAGCCGGCATTGTGCATTTTGTATTAAATACGGATGCAATTTCTGTCTTTCATCGTCGATATGATGGTCTAAGGGATATAGTAAACCTGAAGTGAAGCATCGGAATCTAAAACTGGACTCACAGGATAGGTTCAAATAATAGAGTGTTAGAGTGTCAGTCCTCTATTACTTAAGTCGGCATTGTGCCATTTGTATTAATGTCGGATGCAATTTCTGTGTTTCATCGTCAATAAGAAAGTCCAAGGGATACAGAAAACCTCAAGTGAAGCATCGGAGTCTAAAACTGGATCACAGGAGAGGTTCAAATCAAAGAAATTTAGAGTGTCAGTCCTATTGTACTTAAGTCGGCATTGTGCTTTTGTATTAAATTCGGATGCAATTTCTGTGTTTCATCAACAATAAGAAGGTCCAAGGGATACAGTAAACATGAAGTGAAGCATCGGAATCTAAAACTGGACTCACAGGAGAAGTTCAAATCATAGAAAGTTAGGGTGTCAGTCCACTTGTACTTAACTCGGCATTGTGCCCTTTGTATTAAATTCGGATGCAATTTCTGTGTTTCATCGTCAATAAGAAGGTCCAAGGGATACAGTAAACCTGAAGTGAAGCATCGGAATCTAAAACTGGACTCACAGGAGTCGTTCAAATCATAGAAAGTTGGAGTGTCTGTCCTCTTGTACTTAAGTCGGCACTGTGCCTTTTGTATTAATATCGTATGCAATTTCTGTGTTTCATTGTCAATAAGAATATCCAAGGGTTTCAGTATACCTGAAGTGAAGCATAGGAAACTAAAACCTGACTCACAGGAGCGGTTCAAATCATAGAAACTTAGAGTGTCAGTCCTCTTGTACTTAAGTCGGCATTGTGCCTTTTGTATTAATTTCGGATGCAATTTCTGTGTTTCATCGTCAATAAGAAGGTCCAAGCGATACAGTACACCTGAAGTGAATCCTCGGCAACAAAAATTGGACTCACAGGAGAGGTTCAAATCATGGAAATTTAGAGTGTCAGTTCTCTTGTACGTAACTCGGCATTGTGCCCTTTGTATTAAATTCGGATGCAATTTCTGTGTTTCATCGTCAATAAGAAGGTCCAAGGGATACAGTAAACCTGAAGTGAAGCATCGGAATCCAAAACTGGACTCACAGGAGTGGTTCAAATCATAGAAAGTTAGAGTGTCTGTCCTCTTGTACTTAAGTCGGCATTGTGCCTTTTGTATTAAATTCGGATGCAATTTCTGTGTTTCATCGTCAATAAGAAGGTCGAAGGGATACAGTTTACCTGAAGTGAAGCATCAGAATCTAAAACTGCACGCACAGGTGAGGTTAAAATCATAGAAAGTTAGAGTGTCGGTCCTCTTGTACTTAAGTCGGCATTGTGCCTTTTGTATTAAATTCGGATGCAATTTCTGTGTTTCATCGTCAATAAGAAGGTCCAAGGGATACAGTAAACCTAAAGTGAAGCATCGGAATCTAAAACTGGACTCACAGGAGGGGTTCAAATAATAGAAAGTTAGAGTGTCTGTCCTCTTGTACTTAATCCGGCATTGTGCTTTTTGTATTACATTCGGATGCAATTTCTGTGTTTCAACGTCAATAAGAAGGTCCAAGGGATACAGTAAACCTGAAGTGAAGCATCGGAATCTAAAACTGGACTCACAGGAGAGGTTCAAATCATAGAAAGTTAGAGTGTCAGTCCTCTTGTACTTAAGTCGGCATTGTGCCTTTTGTATTAAATTCGGATGCAATTTCTGTGTTTCATCGTCAATAAGAAGGTCCAAGGGATACAGTAAACCTGAAGTGAAGCATCGGAATCTAAAACTGGCCTCACAGGAGTGGTTCAAATCATAGAAAGTTAGAGTGTCCGTCCTCTTGTACTTAAGTCGGCATTGTGCCTTTTGTATTAAATTCGGATGCAATTTCTGTGTTTCATCGTCAATAAGAAGGTCGAAGGGATACAGTTTACCTGAGGTGAAGCATCAGAATCTAAAACTGCACGCACAGGTGAGGTTAAAATCATAGAAAGTTAGAGTGTCGGTCCTCTTGTACTTAAGTCGGCATTGTGCATTTTGTATTAAATTCGGATGCAATTTCTGTGTTTCATCGTCAATAAGAAGGTCCAAGGGATTCAGTAAACCTGAAGTGAAGCACCGGAATCCTAAACTGGACTCACAGGAGAGGTTCAAATAATAGAAAGTTAGAGTGTCAGTCCTCTTGTACTTAAGTCGGCATTGTGCCTTTTGTATTAAATTCTGATGCAATTTCCGTGTTTCATCGTCAATAAGAAGGTCCAAGGGATACAGTAAACCTGAAGTGAAGCATCAGAATCTAAAACTGGACTCAAAGGAGTGGTTCAAATCATAGAAAGTTAGAGTGTCAGTCCTCTTGTACTTAAGTCGGCACTGTGCCTTTTGTATTAAATTCGTATGCAATTTCTGTGTTTCATTGTCAATAAGAAGGTCCAAGGGATTCAGTAAACCTGAAGTGAAGCATCGGAAACTAAAACCTGACTCACAGGAGAGGTTCAAATCATAGAAACTTAGAGTGTCAGTCCTCTTTTACTTAAGTCGGCATTGGGCCTTTTGAATTAATTTTGGATGCAATTTCTGTGTTTCATTGTCAATAAGAAGGTCCTAGGGATACAGTAAACCTGAAGTGAAGCCTCGGCAACAAAAACTGGACTCAAAGGAGAGGTCTAAACCATAGAAAGTTAGAGTCTCAGTCCTCTTGTACTTAAGTCGGCATTGTGCCTTTTGTATTAAATTCGGACGCAATTTCTGTGTTTCATCGCCAATAAGGAAGTCCAAAGGATACAGTAAATCTGAAGTGAAGCATCGGAATCTAAAACTGGACTCAAAGGAGTGGTTCAAATCATAGAAAGTTAGAGTGTCTGTCCTCTTGTACTTAATCCGGCATTGTGCTTTTTGTATTACATTCGGATGCAATTTCTGTGTTTCAACGTCAATAAGAAGGTCCAAGGGATACAGTAAACCTGAAGTGAAGCATCGGAATCTAAAACTGGACTCACAGGAGAGGTTCAAATCATAGTAATTTAGAGTGTCAGTCCTCTTGTACTTAACTCGGCATTGTGCATTTTGTATTAAATTCGGATGCAATTTCTGTGTTTCATCGTCAATAAGAAGGTCCAAGGGATTCAGTAAACCTGAAGTGAAGCATCGAAATCTAAAACTGGACTCACAGGTGAGGTTCAAATCATGGAAAGTTAGAGTGTCAGTTCTCTTGTACTGAAGTCGGCATTGTGCCTTTTGTATTAAATTCGGATGCAATTTCTGTCTTTCATCGTCAAAAAGAAGGTCCAAGGGATACAGAAAACCTGAAGTGAAGCATCCGAATCTAAAACTGGAATCACAGGAGAGTTTCAAATCAAAGAAAGTTAGAGTGTCAGTCCTCTTGTACTTAAGCCGGCATTGTGCCTTTTGTATTAAATTCGGATGCAATTTCTGTGTTTCATCGTCAACAAGAAGGTCCAAGGGATACAGTAAACCTTAAGTGAAGCATCGGTATCTATAACTGGACTCACAGGAGAGGTTCAAATCATAGAGAGTTAGAGTGTCAGTCCTCTTGTACTTAAGTCAGCATTGTGCCTTTTGTATTAAATTAGGATGCAATTTCTGTGTTTCATCGTCGATAAGAAGGTCCAAGGGATACAGAAAACCTGAAGTGAAGCATCGGAATCTAAAACTGTCCTCACAGGAGTGGTTCAAATCTTAGAAAGTTAGAGTGTCTGTCCTCTTGTACTAAAGTCGGCATTGTGCCTTTTGTATTACATTCGGATGCAATTTCTGTGTTTCATCGTCAATAAGAAAGTCCAAGGGATACTGTAAAACTGAAGTGAAGCATCGGAATCTAAAACTGGCCTATCAGGAGTGGTTCAAATCATAGAAAGTTAGAGTGTGTTTCTCTTGTACTTAAGTCGGCATTGTGCCTTTTGTATTAAATTCGTATGCAATGTCTGTGTTTCATCGTCAATAAGAAGGTCTAAGGGATGCAGTAAACCTGAAGTGAAGCATCGGAATCTAAAACTGGACTCACAGGAGAGGTTCAAATCATAGAAAGTTAGAGTGTCAGTCCTCTTGTACTTAAGTCGGCATTGTGCATTTTGTATTAAATTCGGATGCCATTTCTGTGTTTCATCGTCAATAAGAAGGTCCAAGGGATTCAGTAAACCTGAAGTGAAGCATCGAAATCTAAAACTGGACTCACAGGTGAGGTTCAAATCATGGAAAGTTAGTGTGTCAGTTCTCTTGTACTTAAGTCGGCATTGTGCCTTTTGTATTAAATTCGGATGCAATTTCTGTCTTTCATCGTCAAAACGAGGGTCCAAGGGATACAGAAATCCTGAAGTGAAGCATCGGAATCTAAAACTGGAATCACAGGAGAGTTTCAAATCAAAGAAGGTTAGAGTGTCAGTCCTCTTGTACTTAAGCCGGCATTGTGCCTTTTGTATTAAATTCGGATGCAATTTTTGCGTTTCATCGTCAAGAAGAAGGTCCAAGGGATACAGTAAACCTGAAGTGAAGCATCGGAATCTAAAACGGGACTCACAGGAGAGGTTCAAATCATAGAGAGTTAGAGTGTCAGTCCTCTTGTACTTAAGTCAGCATTGTGCCTTTTGTATTAAATTCGGATGCAATTTCTGTGTTTCATCGTCGATAAGAAGGTCCAAGGGATACAGTAAACCTGAAGTGAAGCATCGGAATCTAAAACTGGCCTCACAGGAGTGGTTCAAATCATAGAAAGTTAGAGTGTCTGTCCTCTTGTACTTAAGTCGGCATTGTGCCTTTTGTATTAATTTCGGATGCAATTTCTGTGTTTCATCGTCAATAAGAAGGTCCAAGGGATACAGTAAACCTGAAGTGAAGCATCGGAATCTAAAACTGGACTCACAGGTGAGGTTCAAATCATAGAAAGTTAGAGTGTCAGTCCTCTTGTACTTAAGCCGGCATTGTGCATTTTGTATTAAATACGGATGCAATTTCTGTCTTTCATCGTCGATATGATGGTCTAAGGGATATAGTAAACCTGAAGTGAAGCATCGGAATCTAAAACTGGACTCACAGGATAGGTTCAAATAATAGAGTGTTAGAGTGTCAGTCCTCTTTTACTTAAGTCGGCATTGTGCCTTTTGTATTAAAGTCGGATGCAATTTCTGTGTTTCATCGTCAATAAGAAAGTCCAAGGGATACAGAAAACCTCAAGTGAAGCATCGGAGTCTAAAACTGGATCACAGGAGAGGTTCAAATCAAAGAAATTTAGAGTGTCAGTCCTATTGTACTTAAGTCGGCATTGTGCTTTTGTATTAAATTCGGATGCAATTTCTGTGTTTCATCAACAATAAGAAGGTCCAAGGGATACAGTAAACATGAAGTGAAGCATCGGAATCTAAAACTGGACTCACAGGAGAAGTTCAAATCATAGAAAGTTAGGGTGTCAGTCCACTTGTACTTAACTCGGCATTGTGCCCTTTGTATTAAATTCGGATGCAATTTCTGTGTTTCATCGTCAATAAGAAGGTCCAAGGGATACAGTAAACCTGAAGTGAAGCATCGGAATCTAAAACTGGACTCACAGGAGTCGTTCAAATCATAGAAAGTTGGAGTGTCTGTCCTCTTGTACTTAAGTCGGCACTGTGCCTTTTGTATTAATATCGTATGCAATTTCTGTGTTTCATTGTCAATAAGAAGGTCCAAGGGTTTCAGTATACCTGAAGTGAAGCATAGGAAACTAAAACCTGACTCACAGGAGCGGTTCAAATCATAGAAACTTAGAGTGTCAGTCCTCTTGTACTTAAGTCGGCATTGTGCCTTTTGTATTAATTTCGGATGCAATTTCTGTGTTTCATCGTCAATAAGAAGGTCCAAGCTATACAGTACACCTGAAGTGAATCCTCGGCAACAAAAATTGGACTCACAGGAGAGGTTCAAATCATGGAAATTTAGAGTGTCAGTTCTCTTGTACGTAACTCGGCATTGTGCCCTTTGTATTAAATTCGGATGCAATTTCTGTGTTTCATCGTCAATAAGAAGGTCCAAGGGATACAGTAAACCTGAAGTGAAGCATCGGAATCCAAAACTGGACTCACAGGAGTGGTTCAAATCATAGAAAGTTAGAGTGTCTGTCCTCTTGTACTTAAGTCGGCATTGTGCCTTTTGTATTAAATTCGGATGCAATTTCTGTGTTTCATCGTCAATAAGAAGGTCGAAGGGATACAGTTTACCTGAAGTGAAGCATCAGAATCTAAAACTGCACGCACAGGTAAGGTTAAAATCATAGAAAGTTAGAGTGTCGGTCCTCTTGTACTTAAGTCGGCATTGTGCCTTTTGTATTAAATTCGGATGCAATTTCTGTGTTTCATCGTCAATAAGAAGGTCCAAGGGATACAGTAAACCTAAAGTGAAGCATCGGAATCTAAAACTGGACTCACAGGAGAGGTTCAAATAATAGAAAGTTAGAGTGTCTGTCCTCTTGTACTTAATCCGGCATTGTGCTTTTTGTATTACATTCGGATGCAATTTCTGTGTTTCAACGTCAATAAGAAGGTCCAAGGGATACAGTAAACCTGAAGTGAAGCATCGGAATCTAAAACTGGACTCATAGGAGAGTTTCAAATCATAGAAAGTTAGAGTGTCAGTCCTCTTGTACTTAAGTCGGCATTGTGCCTTTTGTATTAAATTCGGATGCAATTTCTGTGTTTCATCGTCAATAAGAAGGTCCAAGGGATACAGTAAACCTGAAGTGAAGCATCGGAATCTAAAACTGGCCTCACAGGAGTGGTTCAAATCATAGAAAGTTAGAGTGTCTGTCCTCTTGTACTTAAGTCGGCATTGTGCCTTTTGTATTAAATTCGGATGCAATTTCTGTGTTTCATCGTCAATAAGAAGGTCGAAGGGATACAGTTTACCTGAAGTGAAGCATCAGAATCTAAAACTGCACGCACAGGTGAGGTTAAAATCATAGAAAGTTAGAGTGTCGGTAATCTTGTACTTAAGTCGGCATTGTGCATTTTGTATTAAATTCGGATGCAATTTCTGTGTTTCATCGTCAATAAGAAGGTCCAAGGGATTCAGTAAACCTGAAGTGAAGCACCGGAATCCTAAACTGGACTCACAGGAGAGGTTCAAATAATAGAAAGTTAGAGTGTCAGTCCTCTTGTACTTAAGTCGGCATTGTGCCTTTTGTATTAAATTCGGATGCAATTTCCGTGTTTCATCGTCAATAAGAAGGTCCAAGGGATACAGTAAACCTGAAGTGAAGCATCGGAATCTAAAACAGGTCTCACAGGAGAGGTTCAAATCATAGTAATTTAGAGTGTCAGTCCTCTTGTACTTAAGTCAGCATTGTGCATTTTGTATTAAATTCGGATGCAATTTCTGTGTTTCATCGTCAATAAGAAGGTCCAAGGGATACAGTAAACCTGAAGTGAAGCATCAGAATCTAAAACTGGACTCAAAGGAGTGGTTCAAATCATAGAAAGTTAGAGTGTCAGTCCTCTTGTACTTAAGTCGGCACTGTGCCTTTTGTATTAAATTCGTATGCAATTTCTGTGTTTCATTGTCAATAAGAAGGTCCAAGGGATTCAGTAAACCTGAAGTGAAGCATCGGAAACTAAAACCTGACTCACAGGAGAGGTTCAAATCATAGAAACTTAGAGTGTCAGTCCTCTTTTACTTAAGTCGGCATTGGGCCTTTTGAATTAATTTTGGATGCAATTTCTGTATTTCATTGTCAATAAGAAGGTCCTAGGGATACAGTAAACCTGAAGTGAAGCCTCGGCAACAAAAACTGGACTCAGAGGAGAGGTCTAAATCATAGAAAGTTAGAGTGTCAGTCCTCTTGTACTTAAGTCGGCATTGTGCCTTTTGTATTAAATTCGGACGCAATTTCTGTGTTTCATCGCCAATAAGGAAGTCCAAGGGATACAGTAAATCTGAAGTGAAGCATCGGAATCTAAAACTGGACTCACAGGAGAGGTTCAAACCATAGAAAGTTAGAGTGTCAGTCCTCTTGTACTTAAGTCGGCATTGTGCCCTTTGTATTAAATTCAGTTGCAATTTCTGTGTTTCATCGTCAATAAGAAGGTCCAAGGGGTACAGTAAACTTGAAGTGAAGCATCGGAATCTAAAACTGGAATCACAGGAGAGGTTCAAATCATAGAAAGTTAGAGTTTCAGACCTCTTGTAATTTAGCCGGCATTGTGCCTTTTGTATTAAATTTGGTTGCAATTTCTGTGTTTCATCGACAATAAGAAGGTCCAAGGGATACAGTAATCCTGAAGTGAAGCATCGGAATCCCAAACTGGCCTCACAGGAGAGGTTCAAATCATAGAAAGTTAGAGTGTCAGTCCTCTTGTACTTAAGTCGGCATTGTGCCTTTTGTATAAAATTCGGAAGCAATTTCTGTGTTTCATCGTCAATAAGAAGGTCCGAGGGATACAGTAACCCTGAAGTGAAGCATCGGAATCTAAAACTGGACTCACAGGAGAGGTTCACAACATGGAAAGTTAGAGTGTCAGTCCTCTTGTACTTAAGTCGGCATTGTGCCTTTTGTATTAAATTCGGATGCAATTTCTGTGTTTCAAAGTCAATAAGAATGTCCAAGGGATACAGTAAACCTGAAGTGAAGCATCGGAATCTAAAACTGGACTCTCAGGAGTGGTTCAAATCATAGAAAGTGAGAGTGTCAGTCCTCTTGTACTTAAGTCGGCACTGTGCGTTTTGTATTAAATTCGTATGCAATTTCTGAGTTTCATTGTCAATAAGAAGGTCCAAGGGATACAGTAAACCTGAAGTGAAGCATCGGAATCTAAAACTGGCCGCACAGGAGTGGTTCAGATCATAGAAAGTTAGAGTGTCTGTCCTCTTGTACTTAAGTCAGCATTGTGCCTTTTGTATTATTTTGGGTGCAATTTCTGTATTTCATCGTCAATAAGAATGTCCAAGGGATACAGTAAACCTGAAGTGAAGCATCGGAATCTGATACTGGACTCACAGGTGAGTTTCAAATCATAGAAAGTTAGAGTGCCGGTCCTCTTGAACTTAAGTCGGCATTGTGCCTTTTGTATTAAATTCTGATGCAATTTCTGTGTTTCATTTACAATAAGAAGGTCCAAGGGATACAGTAAACCTAAAGTGAAGCATCGGAATCTAAAACTGGACTCACAGGAGAGGTTCAAATAATAGAAAGTTAGAGTGTCAGTCCTCTTGTACTTAAGTCGGCATTGTGCCTTTTGTGTTAAATTGGGATGCAATTTCTGTGTTTCATCGTCTATAAGAAGGTCCAAGGGATACAGAAAACCTGAAGTGAAGCATCGGAATCTGAAACTGGAATCACAGGAGAGGTTCAAAACAAAGAAAGTTAGAGTATCAGTCCTCTTGTACTTATGTCGGCATTGTGCCTTTTGTATTAAATTCGGATGCAATTTCCGTGTTTCATCGTCAATACGAAGGTCCAAGGGATACAGTAAAGCTGAAGTGAAGCATCGGAATCTAAGACGGGACTCACAGGAGAGGTTGAAATCATAGATAGTTAGGGTGTCAGTCCTCTTGTAAACAAGTCGGCACTGTGCCTTTTGTATTAAATTCGGACGCAATTTTGTGTTTCATCGCCAATAAGAAAGTCCAAGGGATACAGTAAATCTGAAGTGAAGCATCGGAATCTAAAACTGGACTCACAGGAGAGGTTCAAACCATAGAAAGTTAGAGTGTCAGTCCTCTTGTACTTAAATCGGCATTGTGCCTTTTGTATTAAATTCAGTTGCAATTTCTTTGTTTCATCGTCAATAAGAAGGTCCAAGGTGTACAGTAAACTAGAAGTGAAGCATCGGAATCTAAAAGTGGAATCACAGGAGAGGTTCAAATCATAGAAAGTTAGAGTTTCAGTCCTCTTGTACTTAAGCCGGCATTGTGCCTTTTGTATTAAATTTGGATGCAATTTCTGTGTTTCATCGACAATAAGAAGGTCCAAGGGATACAGTAAACCTGAAGTGAAGCATCGGGATCCCAAACTGGACTCACAGGAGAGGTTCAAATCATAGAAAGTTAGAGTGTCAGTCCTCTTGTACTTAAGTCGGCATTGTGCCTTTTGTATCAAATTCGGATGCAATTTCTGTGTTTCATCGTCAATAAGAAGGTCCAAGGGATACAGTAACCCTGAAGTGAAGCATCGGAATCTAAAACTGGACTCACACGAGAGGTTCACAACATAGACAGTTAGAGTGTCAGTCCTCTTGTACTTAAGTCGGCATTGTGCCTTTTGTATTAAATTCGGATGCAATTTCTGTGTTTCAAAGTCAATAAGAAGGTCCAAGGGATACAGTAAACCTGAAGTGAAGCAACGGAATCTAAAACTGGACTCTCAGGAGTGGTTCAAATCATAGAAAGTTAGAGTGTCAGTCCTCTTGTACTTAAGTCGGCACTGTGCGTTTTGTATTAAATTCGTATGCTATTTCTGTGTTTCATTGTCAATAAGAATGTCCAAGTGATTCAGTAAACATGAAGTGAAGCATCGGAAACTAAAACCTGACTCACTGGAGAGGTTCAAATCATAGAAACTTAGAGTGTCAGTCCTCTTGTACTTAAGTCGTCATTGTGCCTCTTGTAATAATTTCGGATGCAATTTCTGTGTTTTATCGTCAATAGGAAGTCCAAGGGATCCAGTAAACCTGAAGTGAAGCCTCCGCAACAAAAACTGGACTCTCAGGAGAGGTTCAAATCAGAGAAAGTTAGAGAGTCAGTCCTCTTGTACTTAAGTCGGCATTGTGCCTTTTGTATTAAATTCGGATGCAATTTCTGTGATTCATCGTAAATAAGAAGGTCCAAGGGATACAGTAAACCTGAAGTGAAGCATCGGAATCTAAAACTGGCCGCACAGGAGTGGTTCAGATCATAGAAAGTTAGAGTGTCTGTCCTCTTGTACTTAAGTCAGCATTGTGCCTTTTGTATTAATTTCGGATGCAATTTCTGTGTTTCATCGTCAATAAGAAGGTCCAAGGGATACAGTAAACCTGAAGTGAAGCATCGGAATCTGAAACTGGACTCACAGGTGAGTTTCAAATCATAGAAAATTAGAGTGTCGGTCCTCTTGTACTTAAGTCGGCATTGTGCCTTTTGTATTAAATTCGGATGCAATTTCTGTGTTTCATCGTCAATAAGAAGGTCCAAAGGATACAGTAAACCAAAAGTGAAGCATCGGAATCTAAAACTGGACTCACAGGAGAGGTTCAAATAATAGAAAGTTAGAGTGTCAGTCCTCTTGTACTTAAGTCGGCATTGTGCCTTTTGTATTAAATTGGGATGCAATTTCTGTGTTTCATCGTCTATAAGAAGGTCCAAGGGATACAGAAAACCTGAAGTGAAGCATCGGAATCTAAAACTGGAATCAGAGGAGAGGTTCAAAACAAAGAAAGTTAGAGTATCAGTCCTCTTGTACTTATGTCGGCATTGTGCCTTTTGTATTAAATTCGGATGCAATTTCCGTGTTTCATCGTCAATACGAAGGTCCAAGGGATACAGTAAAGCTGAAGTGCAGCATCGGAATCTAAAACGGGACTCACAGGAGAGGTTCAAATCATAGAAAGTTAGGGTGTTAGTCCTCTTGTAGATAAGTCGGCACTGTGCCTTTTGTATTAAATTCGGATGCAATTTCTGTGTTTCATCGTGAATAAGAAGGTCCAAGGGATACAGCAAACCTGAAGTGAAGCATCAGAATCTAAAAGGAGTGGTTCAAATCATAGAAAGTTAGAGTGTCAGTCCTCTTGTACTTAAGTCGGCACTGTGCCTTTTGTATTAAATTCGTATGCAATTTCTGTGTTTCATCGGTAACAAGAAGGTCCAAGGGTAACAGTAAACCTGAAGTGAAGCCTCGGCAACAAGAACTGGACTCACAGGAGAGGTTCAAATCATAGAAAGTTAGAGTGTCTGTCCTCTTGTACTTAAGGCGGCATTGTGCCTTTTGTATTAAATTCGGATGCAATTTCTGTGTTTCATCGTCAATAAGAAGGTCGAAGGGATACAGTTTACCTGAAGTGAAGCATCAGAATCTAAAACTGCACGCACAGGTGAGGTTAAAATCATAGAAAGTTAGAGTGTCGGTCCTCTTGTACTTAAGTCGGCATTGTGCATTTTGTATTAAATTCGGATGCAATTTCTGTGTTTCATCGTCAATAAGAAGGTCCAAGGGATTCAGTAAACCTGAAGTGAAGCACCGGAATCTAAAACTGGACTCACAGGAGAGGTCAAATAATAGAAAGTTAGAGTGTCAGTCCTCTTGTACTTAAGTCGGCATTGTGCTTTTTGTATTAAATTCGGATGCAATTTCTGTGTTTCATCGTCAATAAGAAGGTCCAAGGGATACAGTAACCCTGAAGTGAAGCATCGGTATCTAAAACTGGACTCACAGGAGAGGTTCACAACGTAGAAAGTTAGAGTGTCAGTCCTCTTGTACTTAAGTCGGCATTGTGCCTTTTGTATTAAATTCGGATGCAATTTCTGTGTTTCAAAGTCAATAAGAAGGTCCTAGGGATACAGTAAACCTGAAGTGAAGCATCGGAATCTAAAACTGGACTCTCAGGAGTGGTTCAAATCATAGAAAGTTAGAGTGTCAGTCCTCTTGTACTTAAGTCGGCACTGTGCGTTTTGTATTAAATTCGTATGCAATTTCTGTGTTTCATTGTCAATAAGAAGGTCCAAGTGATTCAGTAAACCTGAAGTGAAGCATCGGAAACTAAAACCTGACTCACAGGAGAGGTTCAAATCATAGAAACTTAGAGTGTCAGTCCTCTTGTACTTAAGTCGGCATTGTGCCTCTCGTATTAATTTCGGATGCAATTTCTGTGTTTTATCGTCAATATGAAGTCCAAGGGATACAGTAAACCTGAAGTGAAGCCTCGGCAACAAAAACTGGACTCACAGGTGAGTTTCAAATCATAGAAAGTTAGAGTGTCGGTCCTCTTGTACTTAAGTCGGCATTGTGCATTTTGTATTAAATTCGGATGCAATTTCTGTGTTTCATCGTCAATAAGAAGGTCCAAGGGATACAGTATACCTGGAGTGAAGCATCGGAATCTAAAACTGGACTCACAGGAGAGGTTCAAATAATAGAAAGTTAGAGTGTCAGTCCTCTTGTCCTTAAGTCAGCATTGTGCCTTTTGTATTAAATTGGGATGCAATTTCTGTGTTTCATCGTCCATATGAAGGTCCATGGGATACAGAAAACCTCAAGTGAAGCATCGGAATCTAAAACTGGAATCACAGGAGAGGTTCAAAACAAAGGAAGTTAGAGTGTCAGTCCCCTTGTACTTAATTCGGCATTGTGCCTTTTGTATTAAATTCGGATGCAATTTCCGTGTTTCATCGTCAATACGATGGTCCAAGGGATACAGTAAAGCTGAAGTGAAGCATCGGAATCTAAAACGGGACTCACAGGAGAGGTTCAAATCACAGAAAGTTAGGGTGTCAGTCCTCTTGTACTTAAGTCGGCATTGTGCCTTTTGTATTAAATTCGGATGCAATTTCTGTGTTATATCGTGATTAAGAAGGTCCAAGGGATACAGTAAACCTGAAGTGAAGCATCAGAATCTAAAAGGAGCGGTTCAAATCATAGAATGTTAGAGTGTCAGTCCTCTTGTACGTAAGTCGGCACTGTGCCTTTTGTATTAAATTCGTATGCAATTTCTGTGTTTCATTGTCAATAAGAAGGTCCAAGGGATTCAGTAAATCTGAGGTGAAGCATCGGAATCTAAAACTGGACTCACAGGAGAGGTTCAAATCATAGAAAGTTAGAGTGTCAGTCCTCTTGTACTTAAGTCGGCATTGTGCCTTTTGTATTAAATGCGGATGCAGTTTCTGTGTTTCATCGTCAATAAGAAGGTCCAAGGGATACAGTAAACTTGAAGTGATGCATCGGAATCTAAAACTGGCCTCACAGGAGTGGTTCAAATCATAGAGAGTTAGAGTGTCTGTCCTCTTGTACTTAAGTCTGCATTGTGCCATTTGTATTAATTTCGGATGCAATTTCTGTGTTTCATCGTCAATAAGAAGGTCCAAGGGATACAGTAAACCTGAAGTGAAGCATCGGAATCTAAAACTGGTCTCACAGGTGAGGTTCAAATCGTAGAAAGTTAGAGTGTGAGTCCTCTTGTACTTAGGTCGCCATTGTGCCTTTTGTATTAAATTCGGATGTAATTTCTGTGTTTCATGGTTTATAAGCAGGTCCAAGGGATACAGTAAACCTGAAGTGAAGCATCGGAATCTAACACGGGACTCAAAGGAGTGGTTCAAATCATAGAAAGTTAGAGTGTCAGTCCTCTTGTACTTAAGTCAGCATTGTGCCTTTTGTATTAAATTCGGATGCAATTTCTGTGTTTCATCGTCAATAAGAAGGTCCAAGGGATACAGTAAATCTGAAGTGAAGCATCGGAGTCTAAAACTGGACTCACAGGAGAGGTTCAAATCATAGAAAGTTAGAGTGTCACTCCTCTTGTACTTAAGTCGGCATTGTGCCTTTTGTATTAAATTGGGATGCATTTTCTGTGTTTCATCGTCCATAAGAAGGTCCAAGGGATACAGAAAACCTCAAGTGAAGCATCGGAATCTAAAACTGGAATCACAGGAGAGGTTCAAAACAGAGAAAGTTAGAGTGTCAGTCCTCTTGTACTTAATTCGTCATTGTGCCTTTTGTATTAAATTCGGATGCAATTTCCGTGTTTCATCGTCAATACGACGGTCCAAGGGATACAGTAAAGCTGAAGTGAAGCATCGGAATCTAAAACTGGTCTCACAGGTGAGGTTCAAATCATAGAAAGTTAGAGTGTGAGTCCTCTTGTACTTAGGTCGCCATTGTGCCTTTTGTATTAAATTCGGATGTAATTTCTGTGTTTCATGGTTTATAAGCAGGTCCAAGGGATACAGTAAACCTGAAGTGAAGCATCGGAATCTAACACGGGACTCACAGGAGTGGTTCAAATCATAGAAAGTTAGAGTGTCAGTCCTCTTGTACTTAAGTCAGCATTGTGCCTTTTGTATTAAATTCGGATGCAATTTCTGTGTTTCATCGTCAATAAGAAGGTCCAAGGGATACAGTAAATCTGAAGTGAAGCATCGGAATCTAAAACTGGTCTCACAGGAGAGGTTCAAATCATAGAAAGTTAGAGTGTCACTCCTCTTGTACTAAAGTCGGCATTGTGCATTTTGTATTAAATTCGGATGCAATTTCTGTGTTTCATCGTCAATAAGAAGGTCCAAGGGATACAGTAAACCTGAAGTGAAGCCTCGGCATCTAAAACTGGACTCACAGGAGAGGTTCAAATCATAGAAAATTAGAGTGTCAGTCCTCTTGTACTTAAGTCGGCATTGTGCCTTTTGTACTAAAATCGGTTGCAATTTCTGTGTTTCATCGTCAATAAGAAGGTCCAAGGGATACAGTAAACCTGAAGTGAAGCATCGGAATCTAAAGCTGGACTCACAGGAGAGGTTCAAATCACAGAAAGTTAGAGTGTCAGTCCTCTTGTACTTAAGTCGGCATTGTGCCTTTTGTATTAAATTCGGATGCAATTTCTGTGTATCATCGTCAATAAGAAAGTCCAAGGGATACAGTAAAACTGAAGTGAAGCATCAGAATCTAAAACTGGCCTCACAGGAGTGGTTCAAATCATAGAAAGTTAGAGTGTTATTCCTCTTGTACTTAAGTCGGCATTGTACATTTTGTATTAAATTCGGATGCAAATTCTGTGTTTCATCGTCAATAAGAAGGTCCAAGGGATACAGAAAACCTGAAGTGAGGCATCGGAATCTAAAACTGGAATCACAGGAGAGTTTCAAATCAAAGAAAGTTAGAGTGTCAGTCCTCTTGTACTTAAGCCGGCATTGTGCCTTTTGTATTAAATTCGGATGCAATTTCTGTGTTTCATCGTCAATAAGAAGGTCCAAGGGATACAGTAAACCTGACGTGAAGCATCGGAATCTAAAACTGGACTCACAGGAGAGGTTCAAATCATAGAAAGTTAGAGTGTCTGTCCTCTTGTACTTATGTCGGCATTGTCCTTTTGTATTAACTTCGGATGCAATTTCTGTGTTTCATCGTCAATAAGAAGGTCCAAGGGAAACAGTAAACCTGCAGTGAAGCATCGGAATCTAAAACTGGACTCACAGGTGAGGTTCAAATCATAGAAAGTTAGAGTGTCAGTCCTCTTGTACTTAAATCGGCATTGTGCATTTTGTATTAAATACGGATGCAATTTCTGTGTTTCATCGTCAATAAGAAGGTCCAAAGGGATACAGTAAACCTGAAGTGAAGCATCGGAATCTAAAACTGAACTCACAGGAGAGGTTCAAATAAAAGAAAATTACAGTGTCAGTCCTCTTGTACTTAAGTCGGCATTGTGCCTTTTGTATTAAATTCGGATGCAATTTCTGTGTTTCATCGTCGATAAGAAAGTCCAAGGGATACTGTAAACCTGAAGTGAAGCATCGGAATCTAAAACTGGAATCACAGGAGAGGTTCAAATCAAAGAAAGTTAGAGTGTCAGTCCTCTTGTACTTAAGTCGGCATTGTGCTTTTGTATTAAATTTGGATGCTATTTCTGTGTTTCATCGTCAATAAGAAGGTCCAAGGGATACAGTAAGCCTGAAGTGAAGCATCGGAATCTAAAACTGGACTCACAGGAGAGGTTCAAATCATAGAAAGTTAGGGTGTCAGTCCTCTTGTACTTAAGTCGGCATTGTGCCTTTTGTATTATATTCGGATGCAATTTCTGTGTTTCATCGTCAATAAGAAGGTCCTAGGGATACAGTAAACCTGAAGTGAAGCATCGGAAACAAAAAACTGACTCACAGGAGAGGTTCAAATCATAGAATTTTAGAGTGTCAGTCCTGTAGTACTTAAGTCGGCATTGTGCCTTGTGTATTATTTCGAATGCAATTTCTGTGTTTCATCGTCAATTACAAGGTCCAAGGGATACAGTAAACCTGAAGTGAAGCCTCGGCAACAATAACTGGACTCACAGGTGAGGTTCAAATCATAGAAATTTAGAGTGTCAGTCCTCTTGTACTTAAGTCGGCATTGTGCCTTTTGTATTAAATTCGGACGCAATTTCTGTGTTTCACCGTCAATAAGAAGGTCCAAGGGATACAGTAAACCTGAAGTGAAGCATCGAAATCTAAAACTGGACTCACAGGAGAAGTTCAAATCATAGAAAGTTAGAGTGTCAGTCCTCTTGTACTTAAGTCGGCATTGTGCCTTTTGAATTAATTTCGGATGCAATTTCTGTGTTTCATCGTCAATACGAAAGTCCAAGGGATACAGTAAACCTGAAGTGAAGCATCGGAATCTAAAACTGGACTCACAGGAGAGGTTCAAATCATAGAAAGTTAGGGTGTCAGTCCGCTTGTACTTAAGTCGGCATTGTGCCTTTTGTATTAAATTCCGATGCAATTTCTGTGTTTCATCGTCAATAAGAAGGTCCAAGGGATACAGTAAACCTGAAGTGAAGCATCGGAATCCAAAACTGGACTCACAGGAGTGATTCAAATCATAGAAAGTTAGAGTGTCTGTCCTCCTGTACTTAAGTCGGCATTGTGCCTTTTGTATTAAATTCGGATGCAATTTCTGTGTTTCATCGTCAATAAGAAGGTCCAAGGGATACAGTAAACCTGAAGTGAAGCCTCGGCATCTAAAACTGGACTCACAGGAGAGGTTCCAATCATAGAAAATTAGAGTGTCAGTCCTCTTGTACTTAAGTCGGCATTGTGCCTTTTGTACTAAAATCGGTTGCAATTTCTGTGTTTCATCGTCAATAAGAAGGTCCAAGGGATACAGTAAACCTGAAGTGAAGCATCGGAATCTAAAGCTGGACTCACAGGAGAGGTTCAAATCACAGAAAGTTAGAGTGTCAGTCCTCTTGTACTTAAGTCGGCATTGTGCCTTTTGTATTAAATTCGGATGCAATTTCTGTGTAACATCGTCAATAAGAAAGTCCAAGGGATACAGTAAAACTGAAGTGAAGCATCAGAATCTAAAACTGGCCTCACAGGAGTGGTTCAAATCATAGAAAGTTAGAGTGTTATTCCTCTTGTACTTAAGTCGGCATTGTACATTTTGTATTAAATTCGGATGCAAATTCCGTGTTTCATCGTCAATAAGAAGGTCCAAGGGATACAGAAAACCTGAAGTGAGGCATCGGAATCTAAAACTGGAATCACAGGAGAGTTTCAAATCAAAGAAAGTTAGAGTGTCAGTCCTCTTGTACTTAAGCCGGCATTGTGCTTTTGTATTAAATTCGGATGCAATTTCTGTGTTTCATCGTCAATAAGAAGGTCCAAGGGATACAGTAAACCTGAAGTGAAGCATCGGAATCTAAAACTGGAATCACAGGAGAGGTTCAAATCATAGAAAGTTAGAGTGTCTGTCCTCTTGTACTTAAGTCGGCATTGTCCTTTTGTATTAATTTCGGATGCAATTTCTGTGTTTCATCGTCAATAAGAAGGTCCAAGGGATACAGTAAACCTGAAGTGAAGCATCGGAATCTAAAACTGGACTCACAGGTGAGGTTCAAATCATAGAAAGTTAGAGTGTCAGTCCTCTTGTACTTAAATCGGAATTGTGCATTTTGTATTAAATACGGATGCAATTTCTGTGTTTCATCGTCAATAAGAAGGTCCAATGGATACAGTAAACCTGAAGTGAAGCATCGGAATCTAAAACTGAACTCACAGGAGAGGTTCAAATAAAAGAAAATTAGAGTGTCAGTCCTCTTGTACTTAAGTCGGCATTGTGCCTTTTGTATGAAATTCGGATGCAATTTCTGTGTTTCATCGTCGATAAGAAAGTCCAAGGGATACAGAAAACCTGAAGTAAAGCATCGGAATCTAAAACTGGAATCACAGGAGAGGTTCAAATCAAAGAAAGTTAGAGTGTCAGTGATCTTGTACTTAAGTCGGCATTGTGCTTTTGTATTAAATTTGGATGCTATTTCTGTGTTTCATCGTCAATAAGAAGGTCCAAGGGATACAGTAACCCTGAAGTGAAGCATCGGAATCTAAAACTGGACTCACAGGAGAGGTTCAAATCATAGAATGTTAGGGTGTCAGTCCTCTTGTACTTAAGTCGGCATTGTGCCTTTTGTATTATATTCGGATGCAATTTCTGTGTTTCATCGTCAATAAGAAGGTCCTAGGGATACAGTAAACCTGAAGTGAAGCATCGGAAAAAAAAAACTGACTCACAGGAGAGGTTGAAATCATAGAATTTTAGAGTGTCAGTCCTGTAGTACTTAAGTCGGCTTTGTGCCTTGTGTATTAATTTCGGATGCAATTTCTGTGTTTCATCGTCAATTACAAGGTCCAAGGGATACAGTAAACCTGAAGTGAAGCCTCGGCAACAATAACTGGACTCACAGGAGAGGTTCAAATCATAGAAAGTTAGAGTGTGAGTCCTCTTGTACTTAAGTCGGCATTGTGCCTTTTGTATTAAATTTGGACGCAATTTCTGTGTTTCATCGTCAATAAGAAGGTCCAAGGGATACAGTAAACCTGAAGTGAAGCATCGGAATCTAAAACTGGACTCACAGGAGAAGTTCAAATCATAGAAAGTTAGATTGTCAGTCTTCTTGTACTTAAGTCGGCATGTGCCTTTTGTATTAAATTCAGATGCAATTTCTGTGTTTCATCGTCAATAAGAAAGTCCAAGGGATACAGTAAACCTGAAGTGAAGCATCGGAATCTAAAACTGGACTCACAGGAGAGGTTCAAATCATAGAAAGTTAGGGTGTCAGTCCGCTTGTACTTAAGTCGGCGTTGTGCCTTTTGTATTAAATTCGGATGCAATTTCTGTGTTTCATCGTCAATAAGAAGGTCCAAGGGATACAGTAAACCTGAAGTGAAGCATCGGAATCTAAAACTGGACTCACAGGAGTGATTCAAATCATAGAAAGTTAGAGTGTCTGTCCTCCTGTACTTAAGTCGGCATTGTGCCTTTTGTATTAAATTCGGATGCAATTTCTGTGTTTCATCGTCTATAAGAAGGTCCAAGGGATACAGAAAACCTGAAGTGAAGCATCGGAATCTAAAACTGGGCTCACAGGAGAAGTTCATATCATAGAGACTTAGAGTGTCAGTCCTCTTGTACTTAAGTCGGCATTGTGCCTTTTGTATTAAAATTGGATGCAATTTCTGTGTTTCATCGTCAATAAAAAAGTCCAAGGGATACTGTAAAACTGAAGTGAAGCATCGGAATCTAAAACTGGCCTATCAGGAGTGGTTCAAATCATAGAAAGTTAGAGTGTCATTCCTCTTGTACTTAAGTCGGCATTGTGCCTTTTGTATTAAATTCGAATGCAATTTCTGTGTTTCATCGTCAATAGGAAGGTCCAAGGGATACAGTAAACCTGAAGTGAAGCATCGGAATCTAAAACTGGACCCACAGGATAGGTACAAATAATAGAAAGTTAGAGTGTCAGTCCTCTTGTACTTAAGTCGGCATTGTGCATTTTGTACTAATTCGGATGCAATTTCTGTGTTTCATCGTCAATAAGAAGGTCCAAGGGATTCAATAAACCTGAAGTGAAGCATCGAAATCTAAAACTGGACTCACAGGTGAGGTTCAAATCATAGTAAGTTAGAGTGTCAGTTCTCTTGCACTTAAGTAGGCATAGTGCCTTTTGTATTAAATTCGGATGCAATTTCTGTCTTTCATCGTCAAAAAGAAGGTCCAAGGGATACAGAAAACCTGAAGTGAAGCATCGGAATCTAAAACTGGAATCACAGGAGGGTTTCAAATCAAAGAAAGTTAGAGTGTCAGTCCTCTTGTACTTAAGCCGGCATTGTGCCTTTTGTATTAAATTCGGATGCAATTTCTGTGTTTCATCGTCAATAAGAAGGTCCAAGGGATACAGTAAACCTGAAGTGAAGCATCGGAATCCAAAACTGGACTCACAGGAGAGGTTCAAATCATAGAAAATTAGAGTGTCAGTCCTCTTGTACTTAAGTCGGCATTGCGCCTTTTGCATTAAATTCGGATGCAATTTCTGTGTTTCATCGTCAATAAGAAAGTCCAAGGGATACTGTAAAACTGAAGTGAAGCATCGGAATCTAAAACTGGCCTATCAGGAGTGGTTCAAATCATAGAAAGTTAGAGTGTGTTTCCTCTTGTACTTAAGTCGGCATTGTGCCTTTTGTATTAAATTCGTATGCAGTGTCTGTGTTTCATCGTCAATAAGAAGGTCTAAGGGATACAGTAAACCTGAAGTGAAGCATCGGAATCTAAAACTGGACTCACAGGAGAGGTTCAAATCATAGAAAGTTAGAGTGTCAGTCCTCTTGTACTTAAGTCGGCATTGTGCATTTTGTATTAAATTCGGATGCAATTTCTGTGTTTCATCGTCAATAAGAAGGTCCAAGGGATTCAGTAAACCTGAAGTGAAGCATCGAAATCTAAAACTGGACTCACAGGTGAGGTTCAAATCATGGAAAGTTAGAGTGTCAGTTCTCTTGTACTTAAGTCGGCATTGTGCCTTTTGTATTAAATTCGGACGCATTTTCTGTCTTTCATCGTCAAAAAGAAGGTCCAAGGGATACAGAAAACCTCAAGTGAAGCATCGGAGTCTAAAACTGGAATCACAGGAGAGGAACAAATCAAAGAAATTTAGAGTGTCAGTCCTCATGTAGTTAAGTCGGCATTGTGCTTTTGTATTAAATTCGGATGCAATTTCTGTGTTTCATCAACAATAAGAAGGTCCAAGGGATACAGTAAACATGAAGTGAAGCATCGGAATCTAAAACTGGACTCACAGGAGAATTTAAAATCATAGAAAGTTAGGGTGTCAGTCCACTTGTACTTAACTCGGCATTGTGCCCTTTGTATTAAATTCGGATGCAATTTCTGTGTTTCATCGTCAATAAGAAGGTCCAAGGGATACAGTAAACCTGAAGTGAAGCATCGGAATCTAAAACTGGACTCACAGGAGTGGATCAAATCATAGAAAGTTGGAGTGTCTGTCCTCTTGTACTTAAGTCGGCACTGTGCCTTTTGTATTAAATTCGTATGCAATTTCTGTGTTTCATTGTCAATAAGAAGGTCCAAGGGATTCAGTAAACCTGAAGTGAAGCATCGGAAACTAAAACCTGACTCACAGGAGCGGTTCAAATCATAGAAACTTAGAGTCTCAGTCCTCTTGTACTTAAGTCGGCATTGTGCCTTTTGTATTAATTTCGGATGCAATTTCTGTGTTTCATCGTCAATAAGAAGGTCCAAGGGATACAGTACACCTGAAGTGAAGCCTCGGCAACAAAAATTGGACTCACAGGAGAGGTTCAAATCATGGAAATTTAGAGTGTCAGTTCTCTTGTACTTAACTCGGCATTGTGCCCTTTGTATTAAATTCGGATGCAATTTCTGTGGTTCATCGTCAATAAGAAGGTCCAAGGGATACAGTAAACCTGAAGTGAAGCATCGGAATCCAAAACTGGACTCACAATAGAGTTTCAAATCATAGAAAGTTAGAGTGTCAGTCCTCTTGTACTTAAGTCGGCATTGTGCCTTTTGTATTAAATTCGGATGCAATTTCTGTGTTTCATCGTCAATAAGAAAGTCCAAGGGATACTGTAAAACTGAAGTGAAGCATCGGAATCTAAAACTGGCCTATCAGGAGTGGTTCAAATCATAGAAAGTTAGAGTGTGTTTCCTCTTGTACTTAAGTCGGCATTGTGCCTTTTGTATTAAATTCGGATGTAATTTCTGTGTTTCATGGTTTATAAGCAGGTCCAAGGGATACAGTAAACCTGAAGTGAAGCATCGGAGTCTAACACGGGACTCACAGGAGTGGTTCAAATCATAGAAAGTTAGAGTGTCAGTCCTCTTGCACTTAAGTCAGCATTGTGCCTTTTGTATTAAATTCGGATGCAATTTCTGTGTTTCATCGTCAATAAGAAGGTCCAAGGGATACAGTAAATCTGAAGTGAAGCATCGGAATCTAAAACTGGACTCACAGGAGAGGTTCAAATCATAGAAAGTTAGAGTGTCACTCCTCTTGTACTTAAGTCGGCATTGTGCCTTTTGTATTAAATTCGGATGCAATTTCTGTGTTTCATCGTCAATAAGAAGGTCCAAGGGATACAGTAAACCTGAAGTGAAGCCTCGGCATCTAAATCTGGACTCACAGGAGAGGTTCAAATCATAGAAAATTAGAGTGTCAGTCCTCTTGTACTTAAGTCGGCATTGTGCCTTTTGTACTTAAATCGGTTGCAATTTCTGTGTTTCATCGTCAATAAGAAGGTCCAAGGGATACAGTAAACCTGAAGTGAAGCATCGGAATCTAAAACTGGACTCGCAGGAGAGGTTCAAATCACAGAAAGTTAGAGTGTCAGTCCTCTTGTACTTAAGTCGGCATTGTGCCTTTTGTATTAAATTCGGATGCAATTTCTGTGTTTCATCGTCAATAAGAAAGTCCAAGGGATACAGTAAAACTGAAGTGAAGCATCAGAATCTAAAACTGGCCTCACAGGAGTGGTTCAAATCATAGGAAGTTAGAGTGTTATTCCTCTTGTAGTGAAGTCGGCATTGGACATTTTGTATTAAATTCGGATGCAAATTTTGTGTTTCATCGTCAATATGAAGGTCCAAGGGATACAGAAAACCTGAAGTGAAGCATCGGAATCTAAAACAGGAATCACAGGATAGTTTCAAATCAAAGAAAGTTAGAGTGTCAGTCCTCTTGTACTTAAGCCGGCATTGTGCCTTTTGTATTAAATTCGGATGCAGTTTCTGTGTTTCATCGTCAATAAGAAGGTCCAAGGGATACAGTAAACCTGAAGTGAAGCATCGGAATCTAAAACTGGACTCACAGGAGAGGTTCAAATCATAGAAAGTTAGAGTGTCAGTCCTCTTGTACTTAAGTCGGCATTGTGCCTTATGTATTAAATTCGGATGCAATTTCTGTGTTCCACCGTCAATAAGAAGGTCCAAGGGATACAGTAAACCTGAAGTGAAGAATCGGTATCTAAAACTGGCCTCACAGGAGTGGTTCAAATCATAGAAAGTTAGAGTGTCTGTCCTCTTGTACTTAAGTCGGCATTGTCCTTTTGTATTAATTTCGGATGCAATTTCTGTGTTTCATCGTCAATAAGAAGGTCCAAGGGATACAGTAAACCTGAAGTGAAGCATCGGAATCTAAAACTGGACTCACAGGTGAGGTTCAAATCATAGAAAGTTAGAGTGTCAGTCCTCTTGTACTTAAATCGGCATTGTGCATTTTGCATTAAATACGGATGCAATTTCTGTGTTTCATCGTCAATAAGAAGGTCCAAGGGATACAGTAAACCTGAAGTGAAGCATCGGAATCTAAAACTGGAATCACAGGAGAGATTCAAATCAAAGAAAGTTAGAGTGTCAGTCCTCTTGTACTTAAGTAGGCATTGTGCTTTTGTATTAAATTTGGATGCTATTTCTGTGTTTCATCGTCAATAAGAAGGTCCAAGGGATACAGTAAACCTGAAGTGAAGCATCGGAATCTAAAACTGGACTCACAGGATAGGTTCAAATCATAGAAAGTTAGAGTGTCAGTCCTCTTGTACTTAAGTCGGCATTGTGCATTTTGTATTAAATTCGGATGCAATGTCTGTGTTTCATCGTCAATAAGAAGATCCAAGGGATTCAGTAAACCTGAAGTGAAGCATCGAAATCTAAAACTGGACTCACAGGCGAGGTTCAAATCATAGAAAGTTAGAGTGTCAGTTCTCTTGTACTTAAGTAGACATTGTGCCTTTTGTATTAAATTCGGATGCAATTTCTGTCTTTCATCGTCAAAAATAAGGTCCAAGGGATACAGATAACCTGAAGTGAAGCATCGGAGACTAAAACTGGAATCACAGGAGAGTTTCAAATCAAAGAAAGTTAGAGTGTCAGTCCTCTTGTACTTAAGCCGGCATTGTGCCTTTTGTATAAAATTCGGATGCAATTTCTGTGTTTCATCGTCAATAAGAAGGTCCAAGGGATACAGTAAACCTGAAGTGAAGCATCGGAATCCAAAACTGGACTCACAGGAGAGGTTCAAATCATAGAAAGTTAGAGTGTCAGTCCTCTTGTACTTAAGTCGGCATTGTGCCTTTTGTATTAAATTCGGATGCAATTTCTGTGTTTCATCGTCAATAAGAAGGTCCAAGGGATTCAGTAAACCTGCAGTGAAGCATTGGAATCTAAAACTGGACTCACAGGAGTGGGATCAAATCATAGAAAGTTGGAGTGTCTGACCTCTTGTACTTCAGTCGCTACTGTGCCTTTTGTATTAAATTCGTATGCAATTTCTGTGTTTCATTGTCAATAAGAAGGTCCAAGGGATTCAGTAAACCTGAAGTGATGCATCGGAAACTAAAACCTGACTCACAGGAGCGGTTCAAATCATAGAAACTTAGAGTGTCAGTCCTCTTGTACTTAAGTCGGCTTTGAGCCTTTTGTATTAATTTCGGATGCAATTTCTGTGTTTCATCGTCAATAAGAAGGTCCAAGGGATACAGTACACCTGAAGTGAAGCCTCGGCAACAAAAATTGGACTCACAGGAGAGGTTCAAATCATGGAAATTTAGAGTGTCAGTTCTCTTGTACTTAACTCGGCATTGTGCCCTTTGTATTAAATTCGGATGCAATTTCTGTGTCTCATCGTCAACAAGAAGGTCCAAGGGATACAGTAAACCTGAAGTGAAGCATCGGAATCTAAAACTGGACTCACAGGAGAGGTTCAAATCATAGAGAGTTAGAGTGTCAGTCCTCTTGTACTTAAGTCAGCATTGTGCCTTTTGTATTAAATTCGGATGCAATTTCTGTGTTTCATCGTCGATATGAAGGTCCAAGGGATACAGTAAACCTGAAGTGAAGCATCGGAATCTAAAACTGGCCTCACAGGAGTGGTTCAAATCATAGAAAGTTAGACTGTCTGTCCTCTTGTACTTAAGTCGGCATTGTGCCTTTTGTATTAATTTCGGATGCAGTTTCTGTGTTTCATCGTCAATAAGAAGGTCCAAGGGATACAGTAAACCTGAAGTGAAGCATCGGAATCTAAAACTGGACTCACAGGTGAGGTTCAAATCATAGAAAGTTAGAGTGTCAGTCCTCTTGTACTTAAGCCGGCATTGTGCATTTTGTATTAAATACGGATGCAATTTCTGTGTTACATCGTCGATAAGATGGTCCAAGGGATACAGTAAACCTGAAGTGAAGCATCGGAATCTAAAACTGGACTCACAGGATAGGTTCAAATAAGAGAGTGTTAGAGTGTCAGTCCTCTTTTACTTAAGTCGGCATTGTGCCTTTTGTATTAAAGTCGGATGCAATTTCTGTGTTTCATCGTCAATAAGAAAGTCCAATGGATACAGAAAACCTCAAGTGAAGCATCGGAGTCTAAAACTGGAATCACAGGAGAGGTTCAAATCAAAGAAATTTAGAGTGTCAGTCCTCTTGTACTTAAATCGGCATTGTGCTTTTGTATTAAATTCGGATGCAATTTCTGTATTTCATCAACAATAAGAAGGTCCAAGGGATGCAGTAAACATGAAGTGAAGCATCGGAATCTAAAACTGGACTCACAGGAGAAGTTCAAATCATAGAAAGTTAGGGTGTCAGTCCACTTGTACTTAAGTCGGCATTGTGCCTTTGGTATTAAATTCGTATGCAATGTCTGTGTTTCATCGTCAATAAGAAGGTCTAAGGGATACAGTAATCCTGAAGTGAAGCATCGGAATCTAAAACTGGACTCACAGGAGTGGGATCAAATCATAGAAAGTTGGAGTGTCTGTCCTCTTGTACTTCAGTCGCTACTGTGCCTTTTGTATTAAATTCGTATGCAATTTCTGTGTTTCATTGTCAATAAGAATGTCCAAGGGATTCAGTAAACCTGAAGTGATGCATCGGAAACTAAAACCTGACTCACAGGAGCGGTTCAAATCATAGAAACTTAGAGTGTCAGTCCTCTTGTACTTAAGTCGGCATTGTGCCTTTTGTATTAATTTCGGATGCAATTTCTGTGTTTCATCGTCAACAAGAAGGTCCAAGGGATACAGTACACCTGAAGTGAAGCCTCGGCAACAAAAATTGGACTCACAGGAGAGGTTCAAATCATGGAAATTTAGAGTGTCAGTTCTCTTGTACTTAACTCGGCATTGTGCCCTTTGTATTAAATTCGGATGCAATTTCTGTGTCTCATCGTCAACAAGAAAGTCCAAGGGATACAGTAAACCTGAAGTGAAGCATCGGAATCTAAAACTGGACTCACAGGAGAGGTTCAAATCATAGAGAGTTAGAGTGTCAGTCCTCTTGTACTTAAGTCAGCATTGTGCCTTTTGTATTAAATACGGATGCAATTTCTGTGTTTCATCGTCGATATGAAGGTCCAAGGGATACAGTAAACCTGAAGTGAAGCATCGGAATCTAAAACTGGCCTCACAGAAGTGGTTCAAATCATAGAAAGTTAGAGTGTCTGTCCTCTTGTACTTAAGTCGGCATTGTGCCTTTTGTATTAATTTCGGATGCAGTTTCTGTGTTTCATCGTCAATAAGAAGGTCCAAGGGATACAGTAAACCTGAAGTGAACCATCGGAATCTAAAACTGGACTCACAGGTGAGGTTCAAATCATAGAAAGTTAAAGTGTCAGTCCTCTTGTACTTAAGCCGGCATTGTGCATTTTGTATTAAATACGGATGCAATTTCTGTGTTACATCGTCGATAAGATGGTCCAAGGGATACAGTAAACCTGAAGTGAAGCATCGGAATCTAAAACTGGACTCACCGGATAGGTTCAAATAATAGAGTGTTAGAGTGTCAGTCCTCTTTTACTTAAGTCGGCATTGTGCCTTTTGTATTAAAGTCGGATGCAATTTCTGTATTTCATCAACAATAAGAAGGTCCAAGGGATGCAGTAAACATGAAGTGAAGCATCGGAATCTAAAACTGGACTCACAGGAGAAGTTCAAATCATAGAAAGTTAGGGTGTCAGTCCACTTGTACTTAACTCGGCATGTGCCCTTTGTATTAAATTCGGATGCAATTTCTGTGTTTCATCGTCAATAAGAAGGTCTAAGGGATACAGTAAACCTGAAGTGAAGCATCGGAACCTAAAACTGGCCTATCAGGAGTGGTTCAAATCATAGAAAGTTAGAGTGTGTTTCCTCTTGTAGTTAAGTCGGCATTGTGCCTTTGGTATTAAATTCGTATGCAATGTCTGTGTTTCATCGTCAATAAGAAGGTCTAAGGGATACAGTAAACCTGAAGTGAAGCATCGGAATCTAAAACTGGACTCACAGGAGAGGTTCATATCATAGAAAGTTAGAGTGTCAGTCCTCTTGTACTTAAGTCGGCATTGTGCATTTTGTATTAAATTCGGATGCAATTTCTGTGTTTCATCGTCAATAAGAAGGTCCAAGGGATTCAGTAAACCTGAAGTGAAGCATCGAAATCCAAAACTGGACTCACAGGTGAGGTTCAAATCATGGAAAGTTAGAGTGTCAGTTCTCTTGTACTTTAGTCGGCATTGTGCCTTTTGTATTAAATTCGAATGCAATTTCTGTCTTTCATCGTCAAAAAGAAGGTCCAAGGGATACAGAAAACCTGAAGTGAAGCATCGGAATCAAAAAACTGGAATCACAGGAGAGTTTCAAATCAAAGAAAGTTAGAGTGTCAGTACTCTTGTACTTAAGTCAGCATTGTGCCTTTTGTATTAAATTCGGATGCAATTTCTGTGTTTCATCGTCAATAAGAAGGTCCAAGGGATACAGTAAACCTGAAGTGAAGCATCGGAATCTAAAACTGGACTCACAGGTGATGTTCAAATCATAGAAAGTTAGAGTGTCAGTCCTCTTGTACTTAAGCCGGCATTGTGCATTTTGTATTAAATAGGGATGCAATTTCTGTGTTTCATCGTCGATAAGATGGTCCAAGGGATACAGTAAACCTGAAGTGAAGCATCGGAATCTAAAACTGGACTCACAGGATAGGTTCAAATAATAGAGTGTTAGAGTGTCAGTCCTCTTTTACTTAAGTCGGCATTGTGCCTTTTGCATTAAAGTCGGATGCAATTTCTGTGTTTCATCGTCAATAAGAAAGTCCAAGGGATACAGAAAACCTCAAGTGAAGCATCGGAGTCTAAAACTGGAATCACAGGAGAGGTTCAAATCATAGAAAGTTAGGGTGTCAGTCCACTTGTACTTAACTCGGCATTGTGCCCTTTGTATTAAATTCGGATGCAATTTCTGTGTTTCATCGTCAATAAGAAGGTCCAAGGGATACAGTAAACCTGAAGTGAAGCATCGGAATCTAAAACTGGACTCACAGGAGTGGTTCAAATCATAGAAAGTTGGAGTGTCTGTCCTCTTGTACTTAAGTCGGCACTGTGCCTTTTGTATTAAATTCGTATGCAATTTCTGTGTTTCATTGTCAATAAGAAGGTCCAAGGGATTCAGTAAACCTGAAGTGAAGCATCGGAAACTAAAACCTGACTCACAGGAGCGGTTCAAATCATAGAAACTTAGAGTGTCAGTCCTCTTGTACTTAAGTCGGCATTGTGCCTTTTGTATTAATTTCGGATGCAATTTCTGTGTTTCATCGTCAATAAGAAGGTCCAAGGGATACAGTACACCTGAAGTGAAGCCTCGGCAACAAAAATTGGACTCACAGGAGAGGTTCAAATCATGGAAATTTAGAGTGTCAGTTCTCTTGTACTTAACTCGGCATTGTGCCCTTTTTATTAAATTCGGATGCAATTTCTGTTTTTCATCGTCAATAAGAAGGTCCAAGGGATACAGTAAACCTGAAGTGAAGCATCGGAATCCAAAACTGGACTCAAAATAGAGGTTCAAATCATAGAAAGTTAGAGTTCAGTCCTCTTGTACTTAAGTCGGCATTGTGCCTTTTGTATTAAATTCGGATGCAATTTCTGTGTTTCATCGTCAATAAGAAAGTCCAAGGGATACTGTAAAACTGAAGTGAAGCATCGGAATCTAAAACTGGCCTATCATGAGTGGTTCAAATCATAGAAAGTTAGAGTGTGTTTCCTCTTGTACTTAAGTCGGCATTGTGCCTTTTGTATTAAATTCGTATGCAATGTCTGTGTTTCATCGTCAATAAGAAGGTCTAAGGGATACAGTAAACCTGAAGTGAAGCATCGGAATCTAAAACTGGACTCACAGGAAAGGTTCAAATCGTAGAAAGTTAGAGTGTCAGTCCTCTTGTACTTAAGTCGGCATTGTGCATTTTGTATTAAATTCGGATGCAATTTCTGTGTTTCATCGTCAATAAGAAGGTCCAAGGGATTCAGTAAACCTCAAGTGAAGCATCGAAATCTAAAACTGGACTCACAGGTGAGGTTCTAATCAAGGAAAGTTAGAGTGTCAGTTCTCTTGTACTTAAGTCGGCATTGTGCCTTTTGTATTAAATTCGGATGCAATTTCTGTCTTTCATCGTCAAAAAGAAGGTCCAAGGGATACAGAAAACCTGAAGTGAAGCATCGGAATCTAAAACTGGAATCACAGGAGAGTTTCAAATCAAACAAAGTTAGAGTGTCAGTCCTCTTGTACTTAAGCCGGCATTGTGCCTTTTGTATTAAATTCGGATGCAATTTCTGTGTTTCATCGTCAACAAGAAGGTCCAAGGGATACAGTAAACCTGAAGTAAAGCATCGGAATCTAAAACTGGTCTCACAGGAGAGGTTCAAATCATAGAGAGTTAGAGTGTCAGTCCTCTTGTACTTAAGTCAGCATTGTGCCTTTTGTATTAAATTCGGATGCAATTTCTGTGTTTCATCGTCGATAAGAAGGTCCAAGGGATACAGTAAACCTGAAGTGAAGCATCGGAATCTAAAACTGGCCTCACAGGAGTGGTTCAAATCATAGAAAGTTAGAGTGTCTGTCCTCTTGTACTTAAGTCGGCATTGTGCCTTTTGTATTAATTTCGGATGCAATTTCTGTGTTTCATCGTCAATAAGAAGGTCCAAGGGATACAGTAAACCTGAAGTGAAGCATCGGAATCTAAAACTGGACTCACAGGTGAGGTTCAAATCATAGAAAGTAAGAGTGTCAGTCCTCTTGTACTTAAGCCGGCATTGTGCATTTTGTATTAAATACGGATGCAATTTCTGTGTTTCATCGTCGATAAGATGGTCCAAGGGATACAGTAAACCTGAAGTGAAGCATCGGAATCTAAAACTGGACTCACAGGATAGGTTCAAATAATAGAGTGTTAGAGTGTCAGTCCTCTTTTACTTAAGTCGGCATTGTGCCTTTTGTATTAAAGTCGGATGCAATTTCTGTGTTTCATCGTCAATAAGAAAGTCAAATGGATACAGAAAACCTCAAGTGAAGCATCGGAGTCTAAAACTGGAATCACAGGAGAGGTTCAAATCAAAGAAATTTAGAGTGTCAGTCCTCTTGTACTTAAGTCGGCATTGTGCTTTTGTATTAAATTCGGGTGCAATTTCTGTATTTCATCAACAATAAGACGGTCCAAGGGATACAGTAAACATGAAGTGAAGCATCGGAATCTAAAACTGGACTCACAGGAGAAGTTCAAATCATAGAAAGTTAGGGTGTCAGTCCACTTGTACTTAACTCGGCATTGTGCCCTTTGTATTAAATTCGGATGCAATTTCTGTGTTTCATCGTCAATAAGAAGGTCCAAGGGATACAGTAAATCTGAAGTGACGCATCGGAATCTAAAACTGGACTCACAGGAGAGGTTCAAATCATAGAAAGTTAGAGTGTCACTCCTCTTGTACTTAAGTCGGCATTGTGCCTTTTGTATTAAATTCGGATGCAATTTCTGTGTTTCATCGTCAATAAGAAGGTCCAAGGGATACAGTAAACCTGAAGTGAAGCCTCGGCATCTAAAACTGGACTCACAGGAGAGGTTCAAATCATACAAAATTAGGGGGTCAGTCCTCTTATACTTAAGTCGGCATTGTGCCTTTTGTACTAAAATCGGTTGCAATTTCTGTGTTTCATCGTCAATAAGAAGGTCCAAGGGATACAGTAAACCTGAAGTGAAGCATCGGAATCTAAAACTGGACTCACAGGAGAGGTTCAAATCACAGAAAGTTAGAGTGTCAGTCCTCTTGTACTTAAGTCGGCATTGTGCCTTTTGTATTAAATTCGGATGCAATTTCTGTGTTTCATCGTCAATAAGAAAGTCCAAGGGATACAGTAAAACTGAAGTGAAGCATCAGAATCTAAAACTGGCCTCACAGGAGTGGTTCAAATCATAGAAAGTTAGAGTGTTATTCCTCTTGTAGTTAAGTCGGCATTGGACATTTTGTATTAAATTCGGATGCAAATTCTGTGTTTCATCGTCAATAAGAAGGTCCAAGGGATACAGAAAACCTGAAGTGAAGCATCGGAATCTAAAACAGGAATCACAGGAGAGCTTCAAATCAAAGAAAGTTAGAGTGTCAGTCCTCTTGTACTTAAGCCGGCATTGTGCCTTTTGTATTAAATTCGGAGGCAATTTCTGTGTTTCATCGTCAATAAGAAGGTCCAAGGGATACAGTAAACCTGAAGTGAAGCATCGGAATCTAAAACTGGACTCACAGGAGAGGTTCAAATCATAGAAAGTTAGAGTGTCAGTCCTCTTGTACTTAAGTCGGCACTGTGCCTTATGTATTAAATTCGGATGCAATTTCTGTGTTCCACCGTCAATAAGAAGGTCCAAGGGATACAGTAAACCTGAAGTGAAGAATCGGAATCTAAAACTGGCCTCACAGGAGTGGTTCAAATCATAGAAACTTAGAGTGTCTGTCCTCTTGTACTTAAGTCGGCATTGTCTTTTTGTATTAATTTCGGATGCAATTTCTGTGTTTCATCGTCAATAAGAAGGTCCAAGGGATACCGTAAACCTGAAGTGAAGCATCGGAATCTAAAACTGGACTCACAGGAGAGGTTCAAATCATAGAAAGTTAGAGTGTCAGTCCTCTTGTACTTAAGTCGGCATTGTGCCTTATGTATTAAATACGGATGCAATTTCTGTGTTTCATCGTCAATAAGAAGGTCCAAGGGATACAGTAAACCTGAAGTGAAGCATCGGAAACAAAAAAGTGACTCACAGGAGAGGTTCAAATCATAGAATTTTAGAGCGTCAGTCCTGTAGTACTTAAGTCGGCATTGTGCCTTTTGTATTAATTTCGGATGCAATTTCTGTGTTTCATCGTCAATTAGAAGGTCCAAGGGATACAGTAAACCTGAAGTGAAGCCTCGGCAACAATAACTGGACTCACAGGAGAGTTTCAAATCATAGAAAGTTAGAGTGTCAGTCCTCTTGTACTTAAGTCGGCATTGTGCCTTTTGTATTAAATTCGGATGCAATTTCTGTGTTTCATCGTCAATAAGAAAGTCCATGGGATACAGTAAACCTGAAGTGAAGCATCGGAATCTAAAACTGGACTCACAGGAGAGGTTCAAATCATAGAAAGTTAGGGTGTCAGTCCGCTTGTACTTAAGTCGGCATTGTGCCTTTTGTATTAAATTCGGATGCAATTTCTGTGTTTCATCGTCAATAAGAAGGTCCAAGGGATACAGTAAACCTGAAGTGAAGCATCGGAATCTAAAACTAGACTCACAGGAGTGATTCAAATCATAGAAAGTTAGAGTGTCTGTCCTCCTGTACTTAAGTCGGCATTGTGCCTTTTGTATTAAATTCGGATGCAATTTCTGTGTTTCATCGTCTATAAGAAGGTCCAAGGGATACAGAAAACCTGAAGTGAAGCATCGGAATCTAAAACTGGGCTCACAGGAGATGTTCATATCATAGAGACTTAGAGTGTCAGTCCTCTTGTACTTAAGTCGGCATTGTGCCTTTTGTATTAAAATTGGATGCAATTTCTGTGTTTCATCGTCAATAAGAAAGTCCAAGCGATACTGTAAAACTGAAGTGAAGCATCGGAATCTAAAACTGGCCTATCAGGAGTGGTTCAAATCATAGAAAGTTAGAGTGTCATTCCTCTTGTACTTAAGTCGGCATTGTGCCTTTTGTATTAAATTCGTATGCAATTTCTGTGTTTCATCGTCAATAAGAAGGTCCAAGGGATACAGTAAACCTCAAGGTAAGCATCGGAATCTAAAACTGGACTCACAGGATAGGTTCAAATCATAGGAAGTTAGAGTGTCAGTCCTCTTGTACTTAAGTCGGCATTGTGCAATTTGTATTAAATTCGGATGCAATGTCTGTGTTTCATCGTCAATAAGAAGTTCCAAGGGATTCAGTAAACCTGAAGTGAAGCATCGAAATCTAAAACTGGACTCACAGGTGAGGTTCAAATCATAGAAAGTTAGAGTGTCAGTTCTCTTGTACTTAAGTAGGCATTGTGCCTTTAGTATTAAATTCGGATGCAATTTCTGTCTTTCATCGTCAAAAATAAGGTCCAAGGGATACAGATAACCTGAAGTGAAGCATCGGAATCTAAAACAGGAATCACAGGAGAGTTTCAAATCAAAGAAAGTTAGAGTGTCAGTCCTCTTGTACTTAAGCCGGCATAGTGCCTTTTGTATTAAATTCGGATGCAATTTCTGTGTTTCATCGTCAATAAGAAGGTCCAAGGGATACAGTAAACCTGAAGTGAGGCATCGGAATCCAAAACTGGACTCACAGGAGTGGTTCAAATCATAGAAAGTTAGAGTGTCAGTCCTCTTGTACTTAAGTCGGCTTGTGCCTTTTGTATTAAATTCGGATGCAATTTCTGTGTTTCATCGTCAATAAGAAAGTCCAAGGGATACTGTAAAACTCAAGTGAAACATCGGAACCTAAAACTGGCCTATCAGGAGTGGTTCAAATCATAGAAAGTTAGAGTGTGTTTCCTCTTGTACTTAAGTCGGCATTGTGCCTTTGGTATTAAATTCGTATGCAATGTCTGTGTTTCATCGTCAATAAGAACATCTAAGGGATACAGTAAACCTGAAGTGAAGCATCGGAATCTCAAACTGGACTCACAGGTGAGGTTCAAATCATAGAAAGTTAGAGTGTCAGTCCACTTGTACTTAAGCCGGCATTGTGCATTTTGTATTAAATAGGGATGCAATTTCTGTGTTTCATCGTCGATAAGATGGTCCAAGGGATACAGTAAACCTGAACTGAAGCATCGGAATCTAAAACTGGACTCACAGGATAGGTTCAAATAATAGAGTGTTAGAGTGTCAGTCCTCTTTTACTTAAGTCGGCATTGTGAGTTTTGTATTAAATTCGGATGCAATTTCTGTGTTTCATCGTCAATAAGAAAGTCCAAGGGATACAGAAAACCTCAAGTGAAGCATCGGAGTCTAAAACTGGAATCACAGGAGAGGTTCAAATCATAGAAAGTTAGGGTGTCAGTCCACTTGTACTTAACTCGGCATTGTGCTCTTTGTATTAAATTCGGATGCAATTTCTGTGTTTCATCGTCAATAAGAAGGTCCAAGGGATACAGTGAACCTGAAGTGAAGCATCGGAATCTAAAACTGGACTCACAGGAGTGGTTCAAATCATAGAAAGTTGGAGTGTCTGTCCTCTTGTACTTAAGTCGGCACTGTGCCTTTTGTATTAAATTCGTATGCAATTTCTGTGTTTCATTGTCAATAAGAAGGTCCAAGGGATTCAGTAAACCTGAAGTGAAGCATCGGAAACTAAAACCTGACTCACAGGAGCGGTTCAAATCATAGAAACTTAGAGTGTCAGTCCTCTTGTACTTAAGTCGGCATTGTGCCTTTTGTATTAATTTCGGATGAAATTTCTGTGTTTCATCGTCAATAAGAAGGTCCAAGGGATACAGTACACCTGAAGTGAAGCCTCGGCAACAAAAATTGGACTCACAGGAGAGGTTCAAATCATGGAAATTTAGAGTGTCAGTTCTCTTGTACTTAACTCGGCATTGTGCCCTTTTTATTAAATTCGGATGCAATTTCTGTTTTTCATCGTCAATAAGAAGGTCCAAGGGATACAGTAAACCTGAAGTGAAGCATCGGAATCCAAAACTGGACTCAAAATAGAGGTTCAAATCATAGAAAGTTAGAGTTCAGTCCTCTTGTACTTAAGTCGGCATTGTGCCTTTTGTATTAAATTCGGATGCAATTTCTGTGTTTCATCGTCAATAAGAAAGTCCAAGGGATACTGTAAAACTGAAGTGAAGCATCGGAATCTATAACTGGCCTATCAGGAGTGGTTCAAATCATAGAAATTTAGAGTGTGTTTCCTCTTGTACTTAAGTCGGCATTGTGCCTTTTGTATTAAATTCGTATGCAATGTCCGTGTTTCATCGTCAATAAGAAGGTCTAAGGGATACAGTAAACCTGAAGTGAAGCATCGGAATCTAAAACTGGACTCACAGGAAAGGTTCAAATCGTAGAAAGTTAGAGTGTCAGTCCTCTTGTACTTAAGTCGGCATTGTGCATTTTGTATTAAATTCGGATGCAATTTCTGTGTTTCATCGTCAATAAGAAGGTCCAAGGGATTCAGTAAACCTCAAGTGAAGCATCGAAATCTAAAACTGGACTCACAGGTGAGGTTCAAATCATGGAAAGTTAGAGTGTCAGTTCTCTTGTACTTAAGTCGGCATTGTGCCTTTTGTATTAAATTCGGATGCAATTTCTGTCTTTCATCGTCAAAAAGAAGGTCCAAGGGATACAGAAAACCTGAAGTGAAGCATCGGAATCTAAAACTGGAATCACAGGAGAGTTTCAAATCAAACAAAGTTAGAGTGTTAGTCCTCTTGTACTTAAGCCGGCATTGTGCCTTTTGTATTAAATTCGGATGCAATTTCTGTGTTTCATCGTCAACAAGAAGGTCCAAGGGATACAGTAAATCTGAAGTAAAGCATCGGAATCTAAAACTGGACTCACAGGAGAGGTTCAAATCATAGAGAGTTAGAGTGTCAGTCCTCTTGTACTTAAGTCAGCATTGTGCCTTTTGTATTAAATTCGGATGCAATTTCTGTGTTTCATCGTCGATAAGAAGGTCCAAGGGATACAGTAAACCTGAAGTGAAGCATCGGAATCTAAAACTGGCCTCACAGGAGTGGTTCAAATCATAGAAAGTTAGAGTGTCTGTCCTCTTGTACTTAAGTCGGCATTGTGCCTTTTGTATTAATTTCGGATGCAATTTCTGTGTTTCATCGTCAATAAGAAGGTCCAAGGGATACAGTAAACCTGAAGTGAAGCATCGGAATCTAAAACTGGACTCACAGGTGAGGTTCAAATCATAGAAAGTAAGAGTGTCAGTCCTCTTGTACTTAAGCCGGCATTGTGCATTTTGTATTAAATACGGATGCAATTTCTGTGTTTCATCGTCGATAAGATGGTCCAAGGGATACAGTAAACCTGAAGTGAAGCATCGGAATCTAAAACTGGACTCACAGGAGAAGTTCAAATCATAGTAAGTTAGGGTGTCAGTCCACTTGTACTTAACTCGGCATTTTGCCCTTTGTATTAAATTCGGATGCAATTTCTGTGTTTCATCGTCAATAAGAAGGTCCAAGGGATACAGTAAATCTGAAGTGAAGCATCGGAATCTAAAACTGGCCTCACAGGAGTGGTTCAAATCATAGAAAGTTAGAGTGTTATTCCTCTTGTAGTTAAGTCGGCATTGGACACTTTGTATTAAATTCGGATGCAAATTCTGTGTTTCATCGTCAATAAGAAGGTCCAAGGGATACAGAAAACCTGAAGTGAAGCATCGGAATTTAAAACAGGAATCACAGGAGAGCTTCAAATCAAAGAAAGTTAGAGTGTCAGTCCTCTTGTACTTAAGCCGGCATTGTGCCTTTTGTATTAAATTCGGATGCAATTTCTGTGTTTCATCGTCAATAAGAAGGTCCAAGGGATACAGTAAACCTGAAGTGAAGCATCGGAATCTAAAACTGGACTCACAGGAGAGGTTCAAATCATAGAAAGTTAGAGTGTCAGTCCTCTTGTACTTAAGTCGGCATTGTGCCTTATGTATTAAATTCGGATGCAATTTCTGTGTTCCACCGTCAATAAGAAGGTCCAAGGGATACAGTAAACCTGAAGTGAAGAATCGGAAACTAAAACTGGCCTCACAGGAGTGGTTCAAATCATAGAAACTTAGAGTGTCTGTCCTCTTGTACTTAAGTCGGCATTGTCTTTTTGTATTAATTTCGGATGCAATTTCTGTGTTTCATCGTCAATAAGAAGGTCCAAGGGATACCGTAAACCTAAAGTGAAGCATCGGAATCTAAAACTGGACTCACAGGTGAGGTTCAAATCATAGAAAGTTAGAGTGTCAGTCCTCTTGTACTTAAATCGGCATTGTGCATTTTGCATTAAATACGGATGCAATTTCTGTGTTTCATCGTCAATAAGAAGGTCCAAGGGATACAGTAAACCTGAAGTGAAGCATCGGAAACAAAAAAGTGACTCACAGGAGAGGTTCAAATCATAGAATTTTAGAGCGTCAGTCCTGTAGTACTTAAGTCGGCATTGTGCCTTTTGTATTAATTTCGGATGCAATTTCTGTGTTTCATCGTCAATTAGAAGGTCCAAGGGATACAGTAAACCTGAAGTGAAGCCTCGGCAACAATAACTGGACTCACAGGAGAGGTTCAAATCATAGAAAGTTAGAGTGTCAGTCCTCTTGTACTTAAGTCGGCATTGTGCCTTTTGTATTAAATTCGAACGCAATTTCTGTATTGCATCGTCAATAAGAAGGTCCAATGGATACAGTAAACCTGAAGTGAAGCATCGGAATCTAAAACTGGACTCACAGGAGAGGTTCAAATCATAGAAAGTTAGAGTGTCAGTCCTCTTGTACTTAAGTCGGCATTGTGCCTTTTGTATTAAATTCGGATGCAATTTCTGTGTTTCATCGTCAATAAGAAAGTCCGTGGGATACAGTAAACCTGAAGTGAAGCATCGGAATCTAAAACTGGACTCACAGGATAGGTTCAAATCATAGAAAGTTAGGGTGTCAGTCCGCTTGTACTTAAGTCGGCATTGTGCCTTTTGTATTAAATTCGGATGCAATTTCTGTGTTTCATCGTCAATAAGAAGGTCCAAGGGATACAGTAAACCTGAAGTGAAGCATCGGAATCTAAAACTGGACTCACAGGAGTGATTCAAATCATAGAAAGTTAGAGTGTCTGTCCTCCTGTACTTAAGTCGGCATTGTGCCTTTTGTATTAAATTCGGATGCAATTTCTGTGTTTCATCGTCTATAAGAAGGTCCAAGGGATACAGAAAACCTGAAGTGAAGCATCGGAATCTAAAACTGGGCTCACAGGAGATGTTCATATCATGGAGACTTAGAGTGTCAGTCCTCTTGTACTTAAGTCGGCATTGTGCCTTTTGTATTAAAATTGGATGCAATTTCTGTGTTTCATCGTCAATAAGAAAGTCCAAGCGATACTGTAAAACTGAAGTGAAGCATCGGAATCTAAAACTGGCCTATCAGGAGTGGTTCAAATCATTGAAAGTTAGAGTGTCATTCCTCTTGTACTTAAGTCGGCATTGTGCCTTTTGTATTAAATTCGTATGCAATTTCTGTGTTTCATCGTCAATAAGAAGGTCCAAGGGATACAGTAAACCTCAAGGTAAGCATCGGAATCTAAAACTGGACTCACAGGATAGGTTCAAATCATAGGAAGTTAGAGTGTCAGTCCTCTTGTACTTAAGTCGGCATTGTGCAATTTGTATTAAATTCGGATGCAATGTCTGTGTTTCATCGTCAATAAGAAGTTCCAAGGGATTCAGTAAACCTGAAGTGAAGCATCGAAATCCAAAACTGGACTCACAGGAGTGGTTCAAATCATAGAGACTTAGAGTGTCAGTCCTCTTGTACTTAAGTCGGCATTGTGCCTTTTGTATTAAAATTGGATGCAATTTCTGTGTTTCATCGTCAATAAGAAAGTCCAAGCGATACTGTAAAACTGAAGTGAAGCATCGGAATCTAAAACTGGCCTATCAGGAGTGGTTCAAATCATAGAAAGTTAGAGTGTCATTCCTCTTGTACTTAAGTAGGCATTGTGCCTTTAGTATTAAATTCGGATGCAATTTCTGTCTTTCATCGTCAAAAATAAGGTCCAAGGGATACAGATAACCTGAAGTGAAGCATCGGAATCTAAAACAGGAATCACAGGAGAGTTTCAAATCAAAGAAAGTTAGAGTGTCAGTCCTCTTGTACTTAAGCCGGCATAGTGCCTTTTGTATTAAATTCGGATGCAATTTCTGTGTTTCATCGTCAATAAGAAGGTCCAAGGGATACAGTAAACCTGAAGTGAGGCATCGGAATCCAAAACTGGACTCACAGGAGTGGTTCAAATCATAGAAAGTTAGAGTGTCAGTCCTCTTGTACTTAAGTCGGCTTGTGCCTTTTGTATTAAATTCGGATGCAATTTCTGTGTTTCATCGTCAATAAGAAAGTCCAAGGGATACTGTAAAACTCAAGTGAAGCATCGGAACCTAAAACTGGCCTATCAGGAGTGGTTCAAATCATAGAAAGTTAGAGTGTGTTTCCTCTTGTACTTAAGTCGGCATTGTGCCTTTGGTATTAAATTCGTATGCAATGTCTGTGTTTCATCGTCAATAAGAACATCTAAGGGATACAGTAAACCTGAAGTGAAGCATCGGAATCTCAAACTGGACTCACAGGTGAGGTTCAAATCATAGAAAGTTAGGGTGTCAGTCCTCTTGTACTTAAGTCGGCATTGTGCCTTTTGTATTATATTCGGATGCAATTTCTGTGTTTCATCGTCAACAAGAAGGTCCTAGGGATACAGTAAACCTGAAGTGAAGCATCGAAAACAAAAAACTGACTCACAGGAGAGGTTCAAATCATAGAATTTTAGAGCGTCAGTCCTGTAGTACTTAAGTTGGCATTGTATATTTTGTTTAATTTCGGATGCAATTTCTGTGTTTCATCGTCAATTAGAAGGTCCAAGGGATACAGTAAACCTGAAGTGAAGCCTCGGCAACAATAACTGGACTCACAGGAGAGGTTCAAATCATAGAAAGTTAGAGTGTCAGTCCTCTTGTACTTAAGTCGGCATTGTGCCTTTTTTATTAAATTCGGACGCAATTTCTGTGTTGCATCGTCAATAAGAACGTCCAAGGGATACAGTAAACCTGAAGTGAAGCATCGGAATCTAAAACTGGACTCACAGGAGGGGTTCAAATCATAGAAAGTTAGAGTGTCAGTCCTCTTGTACTTAAGTCGGCATTGTGCCTTTTGTATTAAATTCGGATGCAATTTCTGTGTTTCATCGTCAATAAGAAAGTCCATGGGATACAGTAAACCTGAAGTGAAGCATCGGAATCTAAAACTGGACTCACAGGAGAGGTTCAAATCATAGAAAGTTAGGGTGTCAGTCCGCTTGTACTTAAGTCGGCATTGTGCCTTTTGTATTAAATTCGGATGCAATTTCTGTGTTTCATCGTCAATAAGAAGGTCCAAGGGATACAGTAAACCTGAAGTGAAGCATCGGAATCTAAAACTGGACTCACAGGAGTGATTCAAATCATAGAAAGTTAGAGTGTCTGTCCTCCTGTACTTAAGTCGGCATTGTGCCTTTTGTATTAAATTCGGATGCAATTTCTGTGTTTCATCGTCTATAAGAAGGTCCAAGGGATACAGAAAACCTGAAGTGAAGCATCGGAATCTAAAACTGGGCTCACAGGAGAAGTTCATATCATAGAGACTTAGAGTGTCAGACCTCTTGTACTTAAGTCGGCATTGTGCCTTTTGTATTAAAATTGGATGCAATTTCTGTGTTTCATCGTCAATAAGAAAGTCCAAGCGATACTGTAAAACTGAAGTGAAGCATCGGAATCTAAAACTGGCCTATCAGGAGTGGTTCAAATCATAGAAAGTTAGAGTGTCATTCCTGTTGTACTTAAGTCGGCATTGTGCCTTTTGTATTAAATTCGTATGCAATTTCTGTGTTTCATCGTCAATAAGAAGGTCCAAGGGATACAGTAAACCTCAAGGTAAGCATCGGAATCTAAAACTGGACTCACAGGATAGGTTAAAATCATAGAAAGTTAGAGTGTCAGTCCTCTTGTACTTAAGTCGGCATTGTGCATTTTGTATTAAAGTCGGATGCAATTTCTGTGTTTCATCGTCAATAAGAAATTCCAAGGGATTCAGTAAACCTGAAGTGAAGCATCGAAATCTAAAACTGGACTCACAGGTGAGGTTCAAATCATAGAAAGTTAGAGTGTCAGTTCTCTTGTACTTAAGTAGGCATTGTGACTTTTGTATTAAATTCGGATGCAATTTCTGTCTTTCATCGTCAAAAATAAGGTCCAAGGGACACAGATAACCTGAAGTGAAGCATCGGAATCTAAAACAGGAATCACAGGAGTGTTTCAAATCAAAGAAAGTTAGAGTGTCAGTCCTCTTGTACTTAAGCCGGCATTGTGCCTTTTGTATTAAATTCGGATGCAATTTCTGTGTTTCATCGTCAATAAGAAGGTCCAAGGGATACAGTATACCTGAAGTGAAGCATCGGAATCCAAAACTGGACTCACAGGAGAGGTTCAAATCATAGAAAGTTAGAGTGTCAGTCCTCTTGTACTTAAGTCGGCATTGTGCCTTTTGTATTAAATTCGGATGCAATTTCTGTGTTTCATCGTCAATAAGAAAGTCCAAGGGATACTGTAAAACTCAAGTGAAGCATCGGAACCTAAAACTGGCCTATCAGGAGTGGTTCAAATCATAGAAAGTTAGAGTGTGTTTCCTCTTGTACTTAAGTCGGCATTGTGCCTTTGGTATTAAATTCGTATGCAATGTCTGTGTTTCATCGTCAATAAGAAGGTCTAAGGGATACAGTAAACCTGAAGTGAAGCATCGGAATCTAAAACTGGACTCACAGGAGAGGTTCAAATCATAGAAAGTTAGAGTGTCAGTCCTCTTGTACTTAAGTCGGCATTGTGCATTTTGTATTAAATTCGGATGCAATTTCTGTGTTTCGTCGTCAATAAGAAGGTCCAAGGGATTCAGTAAACCTGAAGTGAAGCATCGAAATCTAAAACTGGACTCACAGGTGAGGTTCAAATCATGGAATGTTAGAGTGTCAGTTCTCTTGTACTTAAGTCGGCATTGTGCCTTTTGTATTAAATTCGAATGCAATTTCTGTCTTTCATCGTCAAAAAGAGGGTCCAAGGGATACAGAAAACCTGAAGTGAAGCATCGGAATCAAAAAACTGGAATCACAGGAGAGTTTCAAATCAAAGAAAGTTAGAGTGTCAGTCCTCTTGTACTTAAGCCGGCATTGTGCCTTTTGTATTAAATTCGGATGCAATTTCTGTGTTTCATCGTCAACAAGAAGGTCCAAGGGATACAGTAAACCTGAAGTGAAGCATCGGAATCTAAAACTGGACTCACAGGAGAGGTTCAAATCATAGAGAGTTAGAGTGTCAGTCCTCTTGTACTTAAGTCAGCATTGTGCCTTTTGTATTAAATTCGGATTCAATTTCTGTGTTTCATCGTCGATAAGAAGGTACAAGGGATACAGTAAACCTTAAGTGAAGCATCGGAATCTAAAACTGGCCTCACAGGAGTGGTTCAAATCATAGAAAGTTAGAGTGTCTGTCCTCTTGTACTTAAGTCGGCATTGTGACTTTTGTATTAATTTCGGATGCAGTTTCTGTGTTTCATCGTCAATAAGAAGGTCCAAGGGATACAGTAAACCTGAAGTGAAGCATCGGAATCTCAAACTGGACTCACAGGTGAGGTTCAAATCATAGAAAGTTAGAGTGTCAGTCCACTTGTACTTAAGCCGGCATTGTGCATTTTGTATTAAATAGGGATGCAATTTCTGTGTTTCTTCGTCGATAAGATGGTCCAAGGGATACAGTAAACCTGAAGTGAAGCATCGGAATCTAAAACTGGACTCACAGGATAGGTTCAAATAATAGAGTGTTAGAGTGTCAGTCCTCTTTTACTTAAGTCGGCATTGTGAGTTTTGTATTGAAGTCGGATGCAATTTCTGTGTTTCATCGTCAATAAGAAAGTCCAAGGGATACAGATAACCTCAAGTGAAGCATCGGAGTCTAAAACTGGAATCACAGGAGAGGTTCAAATCATAGAAAGTTAGGGTGTCAGTCCACTTGTACTTAACTCGGCATTGTGCCCTTTGTATTAAATTCGGATGCAATTTCTGTGTTTCATCGTCAATAAGAAGGTCAAAGGGATACAGTGAACCTGAAGTGAAGCATCGGAATCTAAAACTGGACTCACAGGAGTGGTTCAAATCATAGAAAGTTGGAGTGTCTGTCCTCTTGTACTTATGTCGGCACTGTGCCTTTTGTATTAAATTCGTATGCAATTTCTGTGTTTCATTGTCAATAAGAAGGTCCAAGGGATTCAGTAAACCTGAAGTGAAGCATCGGAAACTAAAACCTGACTCACAGGAGCGGTTCAAATCATAGAAACTTAGAGTGCCAGTCCTCTTAAACTTAAGTCGGCATTGTGCCTTTTGTATTAATTTCGGATGCAATTTCTGTGTTTCATCGTCAATAAGAAGGTCCAAGGGATACAGAACACCTGAAGTGAAGCCTCGGCAACATAAATTGGACTCACAGGAGAGGTTCAAATCTTGGAAATTTAGAGTGTCAGTTCTCTTGTACTTAACTCGGCATTGTGCCCTTTGTATTAAATTCGGATGCAATTTCTGTGTTTCATCGTCAATAAGAAGGTCCAAGGGATACAGTAAACCTGAAGTGAAGCATCGGAATCCAAAACTGGACTCAAAATAGAGGTTCAAATCATAGAAAGTTAGAGTGTCAGTCCTTTTGTACTTAAGTCGGCATTGTGCCTTTTGTATTAAATTCGGATGCAATTTCTGTGTTTCATCGTCAATAAGAAAGTCCAAGGGATACAGTAAACCTGAAGTGAAGCATCGGAATCTAAAACTGGACTCACAGGAGAGGTTCAAATCATAGAAAGTTAGGGTGTCAGTCCTCTTGTACTTAAGTCGGCATTGTGCCTTTTGTATTATATTCGGATGCAATTTCTGTGTTTCATCGTCAACAAGAAGGTCCTAGGGATACAGTAAACCTGAAGTGAAGCATCGGAAACAAAAAACTGTTTCACAGGAGAGGTTCAAATCATAGAATTTTAGAGCGTCAGTCCTGTAGTACTTAAGTCGGCATTGTGCCTTTTGTATTAATTTCGGACGCAATTTCTGTGTTTCATCGTCAATTAGAAGGTCCAAGGGATACAGTAAACCCGAAGTGAAGCCTCGGCAACAATAACTGGACTCACAGGAGAGGTTCAAATCGTAGAAAGTTAGAGTGTCAGTCCTCTTGTACTTAAGTCGGCATTGTGCATTTTGTATTAAATTCGGACGCAATTTCTGTGTTGCATCGTCAATAAGAAGGTCCAAGGGATACAGTAAACCTGAAGTGAAGCATCGGAATCTAAAACTGGACTCACAGGAGAGGTTCAAATCATAGAAAGTTAGAGTGTCAGTCCTCTTGTACTTAAGTCGGCATTGTGCCTTTTGTATTAAATTCGGATGCAATTTCTGTGTTTCATCGTCAATAAGAAAGTCCATGGGATACAGTAAACCTGAAGTGAAGCATCGGAATCTAAAACTGGACACACAGGAGAGGTTCAAATCATAGAAAGTTAGGGTGTCAGTCCGCTTGTACTTAAGTCGGCATTGTGCCTTTTGTATTAAATTCGGATGCAATTTCTGTGTTCCATCGTCAATAAGAAGGTCCAAGGGATACAGTAAACCTGAAGTGAAGCATCGGAATCTAAAACTGGACTCACAGGAGTGATTCAAATCATAGAAAGTTAGAGTGTCTGTCCTCCTGTACTTAAGTCGGCATTGTGCCTTTTGTATTAAATTCGGATGCAATTCCTGTGTTTCATCGTCTATAAGAAGGTCCAAGGGATACAGAAAACCTGTAGTGAAGCATCGGAATCTAAAACTGGGCTCACAGGAGAAGTTCATATCATAGAGACTTAGAGTGTCAGTCCTCTTGTACTTAAGTCGGCATTGTGCCTTTTGTATTAAAATTGGATGCAATTTCTGTGTTTCATCGTCAATAAGAAAGTCCAAGCGATACTGTAAAACTGAAGTGAAGCATCGGAATCTAAAACTGGCCTATCAGGAGTGGTTCAAATCATAGAGAGTTAGAGTGTCATTCCTCTTGTACTTAAGTCGGCATTGTGCCTTTTGTATTAAATTGGTATGCAATTTCTGTGTTTCATCGTCAATAAGAAGGTCCAAGGGATACAGTAAACCTCAAGGTAAGCATCGGAATCTAAAACTGGACTCACAGGATAGGTTCAAATCATAGAAAGTTAGAGTGTCAGTCCTCTTGTACTTAAGTCGGCATTGTGCATTTTGTATTAAATTCGGATGCAATGTCTGTGTTTCATCGTCAATAAGAAGTTCCAAGGGATTCAGTAAACCTGAAGTGAAGCATCGAAATCTAAAACTGGACTCACAGGTGAGGTTCAAATCATAGAAAGTTAGAGTGTCAGTTCTCTTGTACTGAAGTAGGCATTGAGCCTTTTGTATTAAATTCGGATGCAATTTCTGTCTTTCATCGTCAAAAATAAGGTCCAAGGGATACAGATAACCTGAAGTGAAGCATCGGAATCTAAAACAGGAATCACAGGAGAGTTTCAAATCAAAGAAAGTTAGAGTGTCAGTCCTCTTGTACTTACGCCGGCATTGTGCCTTTTGTATTAAATTCGCATGCAATTTCTGTGTTTCATCGTCAATAAGAAGGTCCAAGGGATACAGTAAACCTGAAGTGAAGCATCGGAATCCAAAACTGGACTCACAGGAGAGGTTCAAATCATAGAAAGTTAGAGTGACAGTCCTCTTGTACTTAAGTCGGCATTGTGCCTTTTGTATTAAATTCGGATGCAATTTCTGTGTTTCATCGTCAATAAGAAAGTCCAAGGGATACTGTAAAACTCAAGTGAAGCATCGGAACCTAAAACTGGCCTATCAGGAGTGGTTCAAATCATAGAAAGTTAGAGTGTGTTTCCTCTTGTACTTAAGTCGGCATTTTGCCTTTGGTATTAAATTCGTATGCAATGTCTGTGTTTCATCGTCAATAAGAAGGTCTAAGGGATACAGTAAACCTGAAGTGAAGCATCGGAATCTAAAACTGGACTCACAGGAGAGGTTCAAATCATAGAAAGTTAGAGTGTCAGTCCTCTTGTACTTAAGTCGGCATTGTGCATTTTGTATTAAATTCGGATGCAATTTCTGTGTTTCATCGTCAATAAGAAGGTCCAAGGGATTCAGTAAACCTGAAGTGAAGCATCGAAATCTAAAACTGGACTCACAGGTGAGGTTCAAATCATGGAAAGTTAGAGTGTCAGTTCTCTTGTACTTAAGTCGGCATTGTGCCTTTTATATTAAATTCGAATGCAATTTCTGTCTTTCATCGTCAAAAAGAAGGTCCAAGGGATACAGAAAACCTGAAGTGAAGCATCGGAATCAAAAAACTGGAATCACAGGAGAGTTTCAAATCAAAGAAAGTTAGAGTGTCAGTCCTCTTGTACTTAAGCCGGCATTGTGCCTTTTGTATTAAATTCGGATGCAATTTCTGTGTTTCATCGTCAACAAGAAGGTCCAAGGGATACAGTAAACCTGAAGTGAAGCATCGGAATCTAAAACTGGACTCACAGGAGAGGTTCAAATCATAGAGAGTTAGAGTGTCAGTCCTCTTGTACTTAAGTCAGCATTGTGCCTTTTGTATTAAATTCGGATTCAATTTCTGTGTTTCATCGTCGATAAGAAGGTCCAAGGGATACAGTAAACCTGAAGTGAAGCATCGGAATCTAAAACTGGCTTCACAGGAGTGGTTCAAATCATAGAAAGTTAGAGTTTCTGTCCTCTTGTACTTAAGTCGGCATTGTGCCTTTTGTATTAATTTCGGATGCAATTTCTGTGTTTCATCGTCAATAAGAAGGTCCAAGGGATACAGTAAACCTGAAGTGAAGCATCGGAGTCTAAAACTGGACTCACAGGTGAGGTACAAATCATAGAAAGTTAGAGTGTCAGTCCACTTGTACTTAAGCCGGCATTGTGCATTTTGTATTAAATAGGGATGCAATTTCTGTGTTTCATCGTCGATAAGATGGTCCAAGGGATACAGTAAACCTGAAGTGCAGCATCGGAATCTAAAACTGGAATCACAGGATAGGTTCAAATAATAGAGTGTTAGAGTGTCAGTCCTCTTTTACTTAAGTCGGCATTGTGAGTTTTGTATTAAAGTCGGATGCAATTTCTGTGTTTCATCGTCAATAAGAAAGTCCAAGGGATACAGAAAACCTCAAGTGAAGCATCGGAGTCTAAAACTGGAATCACAGGAGAGGTTCAAATCATAGAAAGTTAGGGTGTCAGTCCACTTGTACTTAACTCGGCATTGTGCCCTTTGTATTAAATTCGGATGCAATTTCTGTGTTTCATCGTCAATCAGAAGGTCCAAGGGATACAGTGAACCTGGTGTGAAGCATCGGAATCTAAAACTGGACTCACAGGAGTGGTTCAAATCATAGAAAGTTGGAGTGTCTGTCCTCTTGTACTTAAGTCGGCACTGTGCCTTTTGTATTAAATTCGTATGCAATTTCTGTGTTTCATTGTCAATAAGAAGGTCCAAGGGATTCAGTAAACCTGAAGTGAAGCATCGGAAACTAAAACCTGACTCACAGGAGCGGTTCAAATCATAGAAACTTAGAGTGTCAGTCCTCTTGTACTTAAGTCGGCATTGTGCCTTTTGTATTAATTTCGGATGCAATTTCTGTGTTTCATCGTCAATAAGAAGGTCCAAGGGATACACAACACCTGAAGTGAAGCCTCGGCAACATAAATTGGACTCACAGGAGAGGTTCAAATCATGGAAATTTAGAGTGTCAGTTCTCTTGTACTTAACTCGGCATTGTGCCCTTTGTATTAAATTCGGATGCAATTTCTGTGTTTCATCGTCAATATGAAGGTCCAAGGGATACAGTAAACCTGAAGTGAAGCATCGGAATCCAAAACTGGACTCAAAATAGAGGTTCAAATCATAGAAAGTTAGAGTGTCAGTCCTCTTGTACTTAAGTCGGCATTGTGCCTTTGTATTAAATTCGGATGCAATTTCTGTGTTTCATCGTCAATAAGAAAGTCCAAGTAATGCAGTAAACCTGAAGTGAAAGCATCGGAATCTAAATCTGGACTCACAGGAGAGGTTCAAATAATCGAAAGTTAGAGTGTCAGTCCTCTTGTACTTAAGTCGGCATTGTGCCTTTTGTATTAAATTCGGATGCAATTTCTGTGTTTCATAGTCAATAAGAAGGTCCAAGGGATACAGTAAACCTGAAGAGAAGCCTCGGCAACAAAAACTGGACTCACAGGAGAGGTTCAAATCATAGACAGTTAGAGTGTCAGTCCTCTTGTACTTAAGTCGGCATTGTGCCTTTTGTATTAAATTCGGATGCAATTTCTGTGTTTCATCGTCAATAAGAAGGTCCAAGGGATTCAGTAAACCTGAAGTGAAGCATCGAAATCTAAAACTGGACTCACAGGTGAGGTTCAAATCATGGAAAGTTAGAGTGTCAGTTCTCTTGTACTTAAGTCGGCATTGTGCCTTTTGTATTAAATTCGGATGCAATTTCTGTCTTTCATCGTCAAAAAGAAGGTCCAAGGGATACAGAAAACCAGAAGTGAAGCATCGGAATCTAAAACTGGAATCCCAGGAGAGTTTCAAATGAAACAAAGTTAGAGTGTCAGTCCTCTTGTACTTAAGCCGGCATTGTGCCTTTTGTATTAAATTCGGATGCAATTTCTGTGTTTCATCGTCAACAAGAAGAGCCAAGGGATACAGTAAACCTGAAGTGAAGCATCGGAATCTAAAACTGGACTCACAGGAGCGATTCAAATCATAAAGAGTTAGAGTGTCAGTCCTCTTGTACGTAAGTCAGCATTGTGCCTTTTGTATTAAATTCGGATGTAAGTTCTGTGTTTCATCGTCGATAAGAAGGTCCAAGGGATACAGTAAACCTGAAGTGAAGCATCGGAATCTAAAACTGGCCTCACAGGAGTGGTTCAAATCATAGAAAGTTAGAGTGTCGGTCCTCTTGTACTTAAGTCGGCATTGTGCCTTTTGTATTAATTTCGGATGTAATTTCTGTGTTTCATCGTCAATAAGAAGGTCCAAGGGATACAGTAAACCTGAAGTGAAGCATCGGAATCTAAAACTGGACTCACAGGTGAGGTTCAAATCATAGAAAGTTAGAGTGTCAGTCCTCTTGTACTTAAGCCGGCATTGTGCATTTTGTATTAAATACGGATGCAATTTCTGTGTTTCATCGTCGATAAGATGGTCCAAGGGATACAGTAAACCTGAAGTGAAGCATCGGAATCTAAAACTGGACTCACAGAAGAGGTACAAATCAGAGAAAGTTAGAGTGTCAGTCCTCTTGCACTTAAGTCGGCATTGTGCCTTTTGTATTAAATTCGGATGCAATTTCTGTGTTTCATCGTCAATACGATGGTCCAATGGATACAGTAAACCTGAAGTGAAGCATCGGAATCTAAAACGGGCCCCACAGGAGTGGTTGAAATCATAGAAAGTTAGACTGTCGGTCCTCTTGTACTTAAGTCGGCATTGTGCCTTTTGTGTTAATTTCGGATGCAATTATTGTGTTTCATCGTCAATAAGAAGGTCCAAGGGATACAGTAAACCTGAAGTGAAGCATCGGAATCTAAAACTGGACTCACAGGAGAAGTTCAAATCATAGAAAGTTAGGGTGTCAGTCCACTTGTACTTAACTCGGCATTGTGCCCTTTGTATTAAATTCGGATGCAATTTCTGTGTTTCATCGTCAATAAGAAGGTCCAAGGGATACAGTAAACCTGAAGTGAAGCATCGGAATCTAAAACTGGACTCACAGGAGTGGTTCAAATCATTGAAAGTTGGAGTGTCTGTCCTCTTGTACTTATGTCGGCACTGTGCCTTTTGTATTAAATTCGTATGCAATTTCTGTGTTTCATTGTCAATAAGAAGGTCCAAGGGATTCAGTAAACCTGAAGTGAAGCATCGGAAACTAAAACGTGACTCACAGGAGCGGTTCAAATCATAGAAACTTAGAGTGTCAGTCCTCTTGTACTTAAGTCGGCATTGTGCCTTTTGTATTAATTTCCGATGCAATTTCTGTGTTTCATCGTCAACAAGAAGGTCCAAGGGATACAGTAAACCTGAATTGAAGCATCGGAATCTAAAACTGGACTCACAGGAGAGGTTCAAATCATAGAAAGTTAGAGTGTCAGTCCCCTTGTACTTAAGTCGGCATTGTGCCTTTTGTATTAAATTCGGATGCAATTTCTGTGTTTCATCGTCAATAAGAAAGTCCAATGGATACAGTAAACCTGAAGTGAAGCATCGGAATCTAAAACTGGCCCCACAGGAGTGGTTCACATCATAGAAAATTAGTGTGTCTGTCCCCTTGTACTTAAGTCGGCATTGTGCCTTTTGTATTAATTTCGGATAGAATTATTGTGTTTCATCGTCAATAAGAAGGTCCAAGGGATACAGTAAACCTGAAGTGAAGCCTCGGCAACAAAAACTGGATTCACAGGAGAGGTTCAAATCGTAGAAAGTTAGAGTGTCAGTCCTCTTGTACTTAAGTCGGCATTGTGACTGTTATATTAAATTCGGATGCCATTTCTGTGTTTCATCGTCAATAAGAAGGTCCAAGGGATACAGAAAACCTGAAGTGAAGCATCGGAATCTAAAACTGGACTCACAGGAGAGGTTCAAATAATTGAAAGTTAGAGTGTCAGTCCTCTTGTACTTAAGTCGGCATTGTGCCTTTTGTATTAAAATTGGATGCAATTTCTGTGTTTCATCGTCAATAAGAAAGTCCAAGGGATACAGTAAACCTGAAGTGAAGCATCGGAATCTAAAACTGGACTCACAGAAGAGGTACAAATCAGAGAAAGTTAGAGTGTCAGTCCTCTTGTACTTAAGTCGGCATTGTGCCTTTTGTATTAAATTCGGATGCAATTTCTGTGTTTCATCGTCAATAAGAAGGTCCAATGGATACAGTAAACCTGAAGTGAAGCATCGGAATCTAAAACTGGCCCCACTGGAGAGGTTCAAATCATAGAAAGTTAGAGTGTCTGTCCTCTTGTACTTAAGTCGGCATTGTGCCTTTTGTATTAATTTCGGATGCAATTATTGTGTTTCATCGTCAATAAGAAGGTCCAAGGGATACAGTAAACCTGAAGTGAAGCATCGGAATCTAAAACTGGACTCACAGGTGAGGTTCAAATCTTAGAAAGTTAGAGTGTCGGCCCTCTTGTACTTAAGTCGGCACTGTGCATTTTGTATTAAATTCGGATGCAATTTCTGTGTTTCATCGTCAATAAGAAAGTCCAAGGGATACAGTAAATCTGAAGTGAAGCATCGGAATCTAAAACTGGACTCACAGAAGAGGTACAAATCAGAGAAAGTTAGAGTGTCAGTCCTCTTGTACTTAAGTCGGCATTGTGCCTTTTGTATTAAATTCGGATGCAATTTCTGTGTTTCATCGTCAATACGATGGTCCAATGGATACAGTAAACCTGAAGTGAAGCATCGGAATCTAAAACTGGCCCCACAGGAGTGGTTGAAATCATAGAAAGTTAGAGTGTCTGTCCTCTTGTACTTAAGTCGGCATTGTGCCTTTTGTGTTAATTTCGGATGCAATTATTGTGTTTCATCGTCAATAAGAAGGTCCAAGGGATACAGTAAACCTGAAGTGAAGCATCGGAATCTAAAACTGGACTCACAGGTGAGGTTCAAATCTTAGCAAGTTAGAGTGTCGGTCCTCTTGTACTTAAGTCGGCATTGTGCATTTTGTATTAAATTCGGATGCAATTTCTGTGTTTCATCGTCAATAAGAAGGTCCAAGGGATACAGTAAACGTGAAGTGAAGCATCGGAATCTAAAACTGGACTCACAGGAGAGGTTCAAATAATTGAAAGTTAGAGTGTCAGTCCTCTTGTACTTAGGTCGGCATTGTGCCTTTTGTATTAAATTCGGATGTAATTTCTGTGTTTCATCGTTTATAAGAAGGTCCAAGGGATACAGTAAACCTGTAGTGAAGCATCGGAATCTAACACGGGACTCACAGGAGTGGTTCAATTCATAGAAAGTTAGAGTGTCAGTCCTCTTGTACTTAAGTCAGCATTGTGCCTTTTGTATTAAATTCGGATGCAATTTCTGTGTTCCATTGTCAATAAGAAGGTCCAAGGGATACAGTAAACCTGAAGTGAAGCATCGGAATCTAAAACTGGACTCACAGGAGAGGTTCAAATCATAGAAAGTTAGAGTGTCAGTCCTCTTGTACTTAAGTCGGCATTGTGCCTTTTGTATTAAATTCAGATGCAATTTCTGTTTCATCGTCAAGATGAAAGTCCAAGGGATACAGTGAAACTGAAGTGAAGCATCGGAATCTAAAACTGGGCTCACAGGAGTGGTTCAAATCATAGAAATTTAGAGTGTCAGTCCTCTTGTACTTAACTCGGCATTGTGCTTTTGTATTACATTCGTATGCAATTTCTGTGTTTCATCGTCAATAAGAAGGTCCAAGGGATGCAATAAACCTGAAGTGAAGCATCGGAATCTAAAACTGTACTCACAGGAGAGGTTCAAATCATAAAAAGTTAGAGTGTAAGTCCTCTTGTATTTAAGTCGGCATTGTGCATTTTGTATTAAATTCGGATGCAATTTCTGTGTTTCATCGTCAATAAGAAGGTCCAAGGGATTCAGTAAACCTGAAGTAAAGGATCGAAATCTAAAACTGGACTCACAGGTGAGGTTCAAATCAGAGAAACTTAGAGTGTCAGTCCTCTTGTACTTAAGCCGGCATTGTGCCTTTTGTATGAAATTCGGATGCAATTTCTGTGTTTCATCGTCAACAAGAAGGTCCAAGGGATACAGTAAACCTGAAGTGAAGCATCGGAATCTAAAACTGGACTCACAGGAGAGGTTCAAATCATAGAGAGTTAGAGTGTCAGTCCTCTTGTACTTAAGTCAGCATTGTGCCTTTTGTATTAAATTCGGATGCAATTTCTGTGTTTCATCGTCGATAAGAAGGTCCAAGGGATACAGTAAACCTGAAGTGAAGCATCGGAATCTAAAACTGCCCTCACAGGAGTGGTTCAAATCATAGAAAGTTAGAGTGTCTGTCCTCTTGTACTTAAGTCGGCATTGTGCCTTTTGTATTAATTTCGGATGCAATTTCTGTGTTTCATCGTCAATACGAAGGTCCAAGGGCCACAGTAAACCTGAAGTGAAGCATCGGAATTTAAAACTGGACTCACAGGTGAGGTTCAAATCATAGAAAGTTAGAGTGTCAGTCCTCTTGTACTTAAGCCGGAATTGTGCATTTTGTATTAAATAGGGATGCAATTTCTGTGTTTCATCGTCGATAAGATGGTCCAAGGGATACAGTAAACCTGAAGTGAAGCATCGGAATCTAAAACTGGACTCACAGGATAGGTTCAAATAATAGAGTGTTAGAGTGTCTGTCCTCTTTTATTTAAGTAGGCATTGTGCCTTTTGTATTAAAGTCGGATGCAATTTCTGTGTTTCATCGTCAATACGAAAGTCCAAGGGATACAGAAAACCTCAAGTGAAGCATCGGAGTCTAAAACTGGAATCACAGGAGAGGTTCAAATCAAAGAAATTTAGAGTGTCAGTCCTCTTGTACTTAAGTCGGCATTGTGCTTTTGTATTAAATTCGGATGCAATTTCTGTGTTTCATCAACAATAAGAAGGTCCAAGGGATACAGTAAACATGAAGTGAAGCATCGGAATCTAAAACTGGACTCACAGGAGAAGTTCAAATCATAGAAAGTTAGGGTGTCAGTCCACTTGTACTTAACTCGGCATTGTGCCATTTGTATTAAATTCGGATGCAATTTCTGTGTTTCATCGTCAATAAGAAGGTCCAAGGGATACAGTAAACCTGAAGTGAAGCATCGGAATCTAAAACTCGACTCACAGGAGTGGTTCAAATCATAGAAAGTTGGAGTGTCTGTCCTCTTGTACTTAAGTCGGCACTGTGCCTTTTGTATTAAAATTGGATGCAATTTCTGTGTTTCATTGTCAATAAGAAGGTCCAAGGGATTCAGTAAACCTGAAGTGAAGCATCGGAAACTAAAACCTGACTCACAGGAGCGGTTCAAATCATAGAAACTTAGAGTGTCAATCCTCTTGTACTTAAGTCGGCATTGTGCCGTTTGTATTAATTTCGGATGCAATTTCTGTGTTTCATCGTCAATAAGAAGGTCCAAGGGATACAGTACACCTGAAGTGAAGCCTCGGCAACAAAAATTGGACTCACAGGAGAGGTTCAAATCATGGAAATTTAGAGTGTCAGTTCTCTTGTACTTAACTCGGCATTGTGCCCTTTGTATTAAATTCGGATGCAATTTCTGTGTTTCATCGTCAATAAGAAGGTCCAAGGGATACAGTAAACCTGAAGTGAAGCATCGGAATCCAAAACTGGACTCACAATAGAGGTTCAAATCATAGAAAGTTAGAGTGTCAGTCCTCTTGTACTTAAGTCGGCATTGTGCCTTTTGTATTAAATTCGGATGCAATTTCTGTGTTTCATCGTCAATAAGAAAGTCCAAGGGATACTGTAAAACTGAAGTGAAGCATCGGAATCTAAAACTGGCCTATCAGGAGTGGTTCAAATCATAGAAAGTTAGAGTGTGTTTCCTCTTGTACTTAAGTCGGTATTGTGCCTTTTGTATTAAATTCGTATGCAATGTCTGTGTTTCATCGTCAATAAGAAGGTCTAAGGGATACAGTAAACCTGAAGTGAAGCATCGGAATCTAAAACTGGACCCACAGGAAAGGTTCGTATCATAGAAAGTTAGAGTGTCAGTCCTATTGTACTTAAGTCGGCATTGTGCATTTTGTATTAAATTCGGATGCAATTTCTGTGTTTCATCGTCAATAAGAAGGTCCAAGGGATTCAGTAAACCCGAAGTGAAGCATCGAAATCTAAAACTGGACTCACAGGTGAGGTTCAAATCATGGAAAGTTAGAGTGTCAGTTCTCTTCTACTTAAGTCGGCATTGTGCCTTTTGTATTAAATTCGGATGCAATTTCTGTCTTTCGTCGTCAAAAAGAAGGTCCAAGGGATACAGAAAACCTGAAGTGAAGCATCGGAATCTAAAACTGGAATCACAGGAGAGTTTCAAATCAAAGAAAGTTAGTGTCAGTCCTCTTGTACATAAGCCGGCATTGTGCCTTTTGTATTAAATTCGGATGCAATTTCTGTGTTTCATCGTCAACAAGAAGGTCCAAGGGATACAGTAAACCTGAAGTGAAGCATCGGAATCTAAAACTGGACTCACAGGAGAGGTTCAAATCATAGAGAATTAGAGTGTCAGTCCTCTTGTACTTAAGTCAGCATTGTGCCTTTTGTATAAAATTCGGATGCAATTTCTGTGTTTCATCGTCGATAAGAAGGTCCAAGGGATACACTAAACCTGAAGTGAAGCATCGGAATCTAAAACTGGCCTCACAGGAGTGGTTCAAATCATAGAAAGTTAGAGTGTCTGTCCTCTTGTACTTAAGTCGGCATTGTGCCTTTTGTATTAATTTCGGATGCAATTTCTGTGTTTCATCGTCAATAAGAAGGTCCAAGGGATACAGTAAACCTGAAGTGAAGCATCGGAATCTAAAACTGGACTCATAGGTGAGGTTCAAATCATAGAAAGTTAGAGTGTCAGTCCTCTTGTACTTAAGCCGGCATTGTGCATTTTGTATTAGATACGGATGCAATTTCTGTGTTTCATCGTCGATAAGATGGTCCAAGGGATACAGTAAACCTGAAGTGAAGCATCGGAATCTAAAACTGGACTCACAGGATAGGTTCAAATAATAGAGTGTTAGAGTGTCAGTCCTCTTTTACTTAAGTTGGCATTGTGCCTTTTGTATTAAAGTCGGATGCAATTTCTGTGTTTCATCGTCAATAAGAAAGTCCAAGGGATACAGAAAACCTAAAGTGAAGCATCGGAGTCTAAAACTGGAATCACAGGAGAGGTTCAAATCAAAGAAATTTAGAGTGTCAGTCCTCTTGTACTTAAGTCGGCATTTGCTTTTGTATTAAATTCGGATGCAATTTCTGTGTTTCATCAACATTAAGAAGGTCCAAGGGATACAGTAAACATGAAGTGAAGCATCGGAATCTAAAACTGGACTCACAGGAGAAGTTCAAATCATAGAAAGTTAGGGTGTCAGTCCACTTGTACTTAACTCGGCATTGTGCCCTTTGTATTAAATTCGGATGCAATTTCTGTGTTTCATCGTCAATAAGAAGGTCCAAGGGATACAGTAAACCTGAAGTGAAGCATCGGAAACTAAAACTTGACTCACAGGTGAGGTTCAAATCATGGAAAGTTAGAGTGTCAGTTCTCTTGTACTTAAGTCGGCATTGTGCCTTTTGTATTAAATTCGGATGCAATTTCTGTCTTTCGTCGTCAAAAAGAAGGTCCAAGGGATACAGAAAACCTGAAGTGAAGCATCGGAATCTAAAACTGGAATCACAGGAGAGTTTCAAATCAAAGAAAGTTAGAGTGTCAGTCCTCTTGTACTTAAGCCGGCATTGTGCCTTTTGTATTAAATTCGGATGCAATTTCTGTGTTTCATCGTCAACAAGAAGGTCCAAGGGATACAGTAAACCTGAAGTGAAGCATCGGAATCTAAAACTGGACTCACAGGAGAGGTTCAAATCATAGATAGTTAGAGTGTCAGTCCTCTTGTACTTAAGTCAGCATTGTGCCTTTTGTATTAAATTCGGATGCAATTTCTGTGTTTCATCGTCGATAAGAAGGTCCAAGGGATACAGTAAACCTGAAGTGAAGCATCGGAATCTAAAACTGGAATCACAGGAGTGGTTCAAATCATAGAAAGTTAGAGTGTCTGTCCTCTTGTACTTAAGTCGGCATTGTGCCTTTTGTATTAATTTCGGATGCAATTTCTGTGTTTCATCGTCAATAAGTAGGTCCAAGGGATACAGTAAACCTGAAGTGAAGCATCGGAATCTAAAACTGGACTCACAGGTGAGGTTCAAATCATAGAAAGTTAGAGTGTCAGTCCTCTTGTACTTAAGCCGGCATTGTGCATTTTGTATTAAATACGGATGCAATTTCTGTGTTTCATCGTCGATAAGATGGTCCAAGGGATACAGTAAACCTGAAGTGAAGCATCGGAATCTAAAACTGGACTCACAGGATAGGTTCAAATAATAGAGTGTTAGAGTGTCAGTCCTCTTTTACTTAAGTCGGCATTGTGCCTTTTGTATTAAAGTCGGATGCAATTTCTGTGTTTCATCGTCAATAAGAAAGTCCAAGGGATACAGAAAACCTCAAGTGAAGCATCGGAGTCTAAAACTGGAATCACAGGAGAGGTTCAAATCAAAGAAATTGAGAGTGTCAGTCCTCTTGTACTTAAGTCGGCATTTGCTTTTGTATTGAATTCGGATGCAATTTCTGTGTTTCATCAACATTAAGAAGGTCCAAGGGATACAGTAAACATGAAGTGAAGCATCGGAAACTAAAACCTGACTCACAGGAGCGGTTGAAATCGTAGAAACTTAGAGTGTCAGTCCTCTTGTACTTAAGCCGGCATTGTGCCTTTTGTATTAAATTCGGATGCAATTTCTGTATTTCGTCGTCAAAAAGAAGGTCCAAGGGATACAGAAAACCTGAAGTGAAGCATCGGAATCTAAAACTGGAATCACAGGAGAGTTTCAAATCAAAGAAAGTTAGAGTGTCAGTCCTCTTGTACTTAAGCCGGCATTGTGCCTTTTGTATTAAATTCGGATGCAATTTCTATGTTTCATCGTCAACAAGAAGGTCCAAGGGATACAGTAAACCTGAAGTGAAGCATCGGAATCTAAAACTGGACTCACAGGAGAGGTTCAAATCATAGAGAGTTAGAGTGTCAGTCCTCTTGTACTTAAGTCAGCATTGTGCCTTTTGTATTAAATTCGGATGCAATTTCTGTGTTACATCGTCGATAAGAAGGTCCAAGAGATACAGTAAACCTGAAGTGAAGCATCGGAATCTAAAACTGGCCTCACAGGAGTGGTTCAAATCATAGAAAGTTAGAGTGTCTGTCCTCTTGTACTTAAGTCGGCATTGTGCCTTTTGTATTAATTTCGGATGCATTTCTGTGTTTCATCGTCAATAAGAAGGTCCAAGGGATACAGTAAACCTGAAGTGAAGCACCGGAATCTAAAACTGGACTCACAGGTGAGGTTCAAATCATAGAAAGTTAGAGTGTCAGTCCTCTTGTACTTAAGCCGGCATTGTGCATTTTGTATTAAATACGGATGCAATTTCTGTGTTTCATCGTCGATAAGATGGTCCAAGGGATACAGTAAACCTGAAGTGAAGCATCGGAATCTAAAACTGGACTCACAGGATAGGTTCAAATAATAGTGTGTTAGAGTGTCAGTCCTCTTTTACTTAAGTCGGCATTGTGCCTTTTGTATTAAAGTCGGATGCAATTTCTGTGTTTCATCGTCAATAAGAAAGTCCAAGGGATACAGAATACCTCAAGTGAAGCATCGGAGTCTAAAACTGGAATCACAGGAGAGGTTCAAATCAAAGAAATTTAGAGTGTCAGTCCTCTTGTCCTTAAGTCGGCATTTGCTTTTGTATTAAATTCGGATGCAATTTCTGTGTATCATCAACATTAAGAAGGTCCAAGGGATACAGTAAACAAGAAGTGAAGCATCGGAATCTAAAACTGGACTCACAGGAGAAGTTCAAATCATAGAAAATAAGGGTGTCAGTCCACTTGTACTTAACTCGGCATTGTGCCCTTTGTATTAAATTCGGATGCAATTTCTGTGTTTCATCGTCAATAAGAAGGACCAAGGGATACAGTAAACCTGAAGTGAAGCATCGGAATCTAAAACTGGACTCACAGGAGTGGTTCAAATCATAGAAAGTTGGAGTGTCTGTCCTCTTGTACTTAAGTCGGCACTGTGCCTTTTGTATTCAATTCGTATGCAATTTCTGTGTTTCATTGTCAATAAGAAGGTCCAAGGGATTCAGTAAACCTGAAGTGAAGCATCGGAAACTAAAACCTGACTCACAGGAGCGGTTGAAATCGTAGAAACTTAGAGTGTCAGTCCTCTTGTACTTAAGTCGGCATTGTGCCGTTTGTATTAATTTCGGATGCAATTTCTGTGTTTCATCGTCAGTAAGAAGGTCCAAGGGATACAGTACACCTGAAGTGAAGCCTCGGCAACAAAAATTGGACTCACAGGAGAGGTTCAAATCATGGAAATTTAGAGTGTCAGTTCTCTTGTACTTAACTCGGCATTGTGCCCTTTGTATTAAATTCGGATGCAATTTCTGTGTTTCATCGTCAATAAGAAGGTCCAAGGGATACAGTAAACCCGAAGTGAAGCATCGGAATCCAAAACTGGACTCACAATAGAGGTTCAAATCATAGAAAGTTAGAGTGTCAGTCCTCTTGTACTTAAGTCCGCATTGTGCCTTTTGTATTAAATTCGGATGCAATTTCTGTGTTTCATCGACAATAAGAAAGTCCAACCGATACTGTAAAACTGAAGTGAAGTATCGGAATCTAAAACTGGCCTATCAGGAGTGGTTCAAAACATAGAAAGTTATAGTGTGTTTCCTCTTGTACTTAAGTCGGCATTGTGCCTTTTGTATTAAATTCGTATGCAATGTCTGTGTTTCATCGGCAATAAGAAGGTCTAAGGGATACAGTAAACCTGAAGTGAAGCATCGGAATCTAAAACTGGACTCACAGGAAAGGTTCAAATCATAGAAAGTTAGAGTGTCAGTCCTCTTGTACTTAAGTCGGCATTGTGCATTTTGTATTAAATTCGGATGCAATTTCTGTGTTTCATCGTCAATAAGAAGGTCCAAGGGATTCAGTAAACCTGAAGTGAAGCATCGAAATCTAAAACTGGACTCACAGGTGAGGTTCAAATCATGGAAAGTTAGAGTGTCAGTTCTCTTGTACTTAAGTCGGCATTGTGCCTTTTGTATTAAATTCGGATGCAATTTCTGTCTTTCGTCGTCAAAAAGAAGGTCCAAGGGATACAGAAAACCTGAAGTGAAGCATCGGAATCTAAAACTGGAATCACAGGAGAGTTTCAAATCAAAGAAAGTAAGAGTGTCAGTCCTCTTGTACTTAAGCCGGCATTGTGCCTTTTGTATTAAATTCGCATGCAATTTCTGTGTTTCATCGTCAACAAGAAGGTCCAAGGGATACAGTAAACCTGAAGTGAAGCATCGGAATCTAAAACTGGACTCACAGGAGAGGTTCAAATCATAGAGAGTTAGAGTGTCAGTCCTCTTGTACTTAAGTCAGCATTGTGCCTTTTGTATTAAATTCGGATGCAATTTCTGTGTTTCATCGTCGATAAGAAGGTCCAAGGGATACAGTAAACCTGAAGTGAAGCATCGGAATCTAAAACTGGACTCACAGGAGTGGTTCAAATAATAGAAAGTTAGAGTGTCTGTCCTCTTGTACTTAAGTCGGCATTGTGCCTTTTGTATTAATTTCGGATGCAATTTCTGTGTTTCATCGTCAATAAGAAGGTCCAAGGGATACAGTAAACCTGAAGTGAAGCATCGGAATCTAAAACTGGACTCACAGGTGAGGTTCAAATCGTAGAAAGTTAGAGTGTCAGTCCTCTTGTACTTAAGCCGGCATTGTGCAATATGTATTAAATACGGATGCAATTTCTGTGTTTCATCGTCGATAAGATGGTCCAAGGGATACAGTAAACCTGAAGTGAAGCATCGGAATCTTAAACTGGACTCACAGGATAGGTTCAAATAATAGAGTGTTAGAGTGTCAGTCCCCTTTTACTTAAGTCGGCATTGTGCCTTTTGTATTAAAGTCGGATGCAATTTCTGTGTTTCATCGTCAATAAGAAAGTCCAAGGGATACAGAAAACCTCAAGTGAAGCATCGGAGTCTAAAACTGGAATCACATGAGAGGTTCAAATCAAAGAAATGTAGAGTGTCAGTCCTCTTGTACTTAAGTCGGCATTTCGCTTTTGTATTAAATTCGGATGCAATTTCTGTGTTTCATCAACAATAAGAAGGTCCAAGGGATACAGTAAACATGAAGTGAAGCATCGGAATCTAAAACTGGACTCACAGGAGAAGTTCAAATCATAGAAAGTTAGGGTGTCAGTCCACTTGTACTTAACTCGGCATTGTGCCCTTTGTATTAAATTCGGATGCAATTTCTGTGTTTCATCGTCAATAAGAAGGTCCAAGGGATACAGTAAACCTGAAGTGAAGCATCGGAATCTAAAACTGGACTCACAGGAGTGGTTCAAATCATAGAAAGTTGGAGTGTCTGTCCTCTTGTACTTAAGTCGGCACTGTGCCTTTTGTATTAAATTCGTATGCAATTTCTGTGTTTCATTGTCAATAAGAAGGTCCAAGGGATTCAGTAAACCTGAAGTGAAGCATCGGAAACTAAAACCTGACTCACAGGAGCGGTTCAAATCATAGAAACTTAGAGTGTCAGTCCTCTTGTACTTAAGTCGGCATTGTGCCGTTTGTATTAATTTTGGATGCAATTTCAGTGTTTCATCGTCAATAAGAAGGTCCAAGGGATACAGTACACCTGAAGTGAAGCCTCGGCAACAAAAATTGGACTCACAGGAGAGGTTCAAATCATGGAAATTTAGAGTGTCAGTTCTCTTGTACTTAACTCGGCATTGTGCCCTTTGTATTAAATTCGGATGCAATTTCTGTGTTTCATCGTCAATAAGAAGGTCCAAGGGATACAGAAAACCTGAAGTGAAGCATCGGAATCTAAAACTGGAATCACAGGAGAGTTTCAAATCAAAGAAAGTTAGAGTGTCAGTCCTCTTGTACTTAAGCCGGCATTGTGCCTTTTGTATTAAATTCGGATGCAATTTCTGTGTTTCATCGTCAACAAGAAGGTCCAAGGGATACAGTAAACCTGAAGTGAAGCATCGGAATCTAAAACTGGACTCACAGGAGAGGTTCAAATCATAGAGAGTTTGAGTGTCAGTCCTCTTGTACTTAAGTCAGCATTGTGCCTTTTGTATTAAATTCGGGTGCAATGTCTGTGTTTCATCGTCGATAAGAAGGTCCAAGGGATACAGTAAACCTGAAGTGAAGCATCGGAATCTAAAACTGGCCTCACAGGAGTGGTTCAAATCATAGAAAGTTAGAGTGTCTGTCCTCTTGTACTTAAGTCGGCATTGTGCTCTTTGTATTAATTTCGGATGCAATTTCTGTGTTTCATCGTCAATAAGAAGGTCCAAGGGATACAGTAAACCTGAAGTGAAGCATCGGAATCTAAAACTGGACTCACAGGTGAGGTTCAAATCATAGAAAGTTAGAGTGTCAGTCCTCTTGTACTTAAGCCGGCATTGTGCATTTTGTATTAAATACGGGTGCAATTTCTGTGTTTCATCGTCGATAAGATGGTCCAAGGGATACAGTAAACCTGAAGTGTAGCATCGGAATCTAAAACTGGACTCACAGGATAGGTTCAAATAATAGAGTCTTAGAGTGTCAGTCCTCTTTTACTTAAGTTGGCATTGTGCCTTTTGTATTAAAGTCGGATGCAATTTCTGTGTTTCATCGTCAATAAGAAAGTCCAAGGGATACAGAAAACCTCAAGTGAAGCATCGGAGTCTAAAACTGGAATCACAGGAGAGGTTCAAAACAAAGATATTTAGAGTGTCAGTCCTCTTGTACTTAAGTCGGCATTGTGCTTTTGTATTAAATTCGGATGCAATTTCTGTGTTTCATTACCAATAAGAAGGTCCAAGGGATACAGTAAACATGAAGTGAAGCATCGGAATCTAAAACTGGACTCACAGGAGAAGTTCAAATCATAGAAAGTTAGGGTGTCAGTCCACTTGTATTTAACTCGGCATTGTGCCCTTTGTATTAAATTCGGATGCAATTTCTGTGTTTCATCGTCAATAAGAAGGTCCAAGGGATACAGTAAACCTTAAGTGAAGCATCCGAATCTAAAACTGGACTCACAGGAGTGGTTCAAATCATAGAAAGTTGGAGTGTCTGTCCTCTTGTACTTAAGTCGGCACTGTGCTTTTTGTATTAAATTCGTATGCAATTTCTGTGTTTCATTGTCAATAAGAAGGTCCAAGGGATTCAGTAAACCTGAAGTGAAGCATTGGAAACTAAAACCTGACTCACAGGAGCGGTTCAAATCATAGAAACTTAGAGTGTCAGTCCTCTTGTACTTAAGTCGGCATTGTGCGTTTTGTATTAATTTCGGATGCAATTTCTGTGTTTCATCGTCAATAAGAAGGTCCAAGGGATACAGTACACCTGAAGTGAAGCATCGGCAACAAAAATTGGACTCACAGGAGAGGTTCAAATCATAGAAATTTAGAGTGTCAGTTCTCTTGTACTTAAGTCGGCATTGTGCCTTTTGTATTAAATTCGGACGCAATTTCTGTGTTTCATCGTCAATAAGAAGGTCCAAAGGATACAGTAAATCTGAAGTGAAGCATCGGAAACTAAAACTGGACTCACAGGAGAGGTTCAAATCACAGAAAATTAGAGTGTCAGTCCTCTTGTACTTAAGTCGGCATTGTGCCTTTTGTATTAAATTCGGATGCAATTTCTGTGTTTCATCGTCAATAAGAAGGTCCAAGGGATACAGTAAACCTCAAGTGAAGCATCGGAATCTAAAACTGGACTCACAGGGGAGGTTCAAATCATAGGAAGTTAGAGTGTCAGTCCCCTTGTACTTAAGTCGGCATTGTGCCTTTTGTATTAAATTCGGATGCATTTATTGTGTTTCATCGTCAATAAGAAGGTCCAAGGGATACAGTAAACCTGAAGTGAAGCATCGGAATCTAAAACTGGACTCACAGGTGAGGTTCAAATCTTTGTGCATTTTGTATTAAATTCGGATGCAATTTCTGTGTTTCATCGTCAATAAGAAGGTCCAAGGGATACAGTAAACCTGAAGTGAAGCATCGGAATCTAAAACTGGACGCACAGGAGAGGTTCAAATAATCGAAAGTTAGAGTGTCAGTCCTCTTGTACTTAAGTCGGCATTGTGACTGTTATATTAAATTCGGATGCCATTTCTGTGTTTCATCGTCAATAAGAAGGTCCAAGCGATACAGAAAACCTGAAGTGAAGCATCGGAATCTAAAACTGGACTCACAGGAGAGGTTCAAATAATTGAAAGTTAGAGTTTCAGTAATCTTGTACTTAAGTCGGCATTGTGCCCTTTGTATTAAAATTGGATGCAATTTCTGTGTTTCATCGTCAATAAGAAAGTCCAAGGGATACAGTAAACCTGAAGTGAAGCATCGGAATCTAAAACTGGACTCACAGAAGAGGTACAAATCAGAGAAAGTTAGAGTGTCAGTCCTCTTGTACTTAAGTCGGCATTGTGCCTTTTGTATTAATTTCGGATGCAATTTCTGTGTTTCATCGTCAATAAGAAGGTCCAAGGGATCCAGTACACCTGAAGTGAAGCCTCGGCAACAAAAATTGGACTCACAGGAGAGGTTCAAATCATAGAAATTTAGAGTGTCAGTTCTCTTGTACTTAAGTCGGCATTGTGCCTTTTGTATTAAATTCGGACGCAATTTCTGTGTTTCATCGTCAATAAGAAGGTCCAAAGGATACAGTAAATCTGAAGTGAAGCATCGGAAACTAAAACTGGACTCACAGGAGAGGTTCAAATCACAGAAAATTAGAGTGTCAGTCCTCTTGTACTTAAGTCGGCATTGTGCCTTTTGTATTAAATTCGGATGCAATTTCTGTGTTTCATCGTCAACAAGAAGGTCCAAAGGATACAGTAAAGCTGAATTGAAGCATCGGAATCTAAAACTGGACTCACAGGAGAGGTTCAAATCATAGGAAGTTAGAGTGTCAGTCCCCTTGTACTTAAGTCGGCATTGTGCCTTTTGTATTAAATTCGGATGCATTTATTGTGTTTCATCGTCAATAAGAAGGTCCAAGGGATACAGTAAACCTGAAGTGAAGCATCGGAATCTAAAACTGGACTCACAGGTGAGGTTCAATTCTTTGTGCATTTTGTATTAAATTCGGATGCAATTTCTGTGTTTCATCGTCAATAAGAAGGTCCAAGGGATACAGTAAACCTGAAGTGAAGCATCGGAATCTAAAACTGGAATCACAGGTGAGGTTCAAATCTTAGAAATTTAGAGTGTCGGCCCTCTTGTACTTAAGTCGGCATTGTGCATTTTGTATTAAATTCGGATGCAATTTCTGTGTTTCATCGTCAATAAGAACGTCCAAGGGATACAGTAAACCTGAAGTGAAGCATCGGAATCTAAAACTGGCCCCACAGGAGTGGTTCAAATCATAGAAAGTTAGAGTGTCAGTCCTCTTGTACTTAAGTCGGCATTGTGCCGTTTGTATTAATTTCGGATGCAATTTCTGTGTTTCATCGTCAATAAGAAGGTCCAAGGGATACAGTACACCTGAAGTGAAGCCTCGGCAACAAAAATTGGACTCACAGGAGAGGTTCAAATCATGGAAATTTAGAGTGTCAGTTCTCTTGTACTTAACTCGGCATTGTGCCCTTTGTATTAAATTCGGATGCAATTTCTGTGTTTCATCGTCAATAAGAAGGTCCAAGGGATACAGTAAACCTGAAGTGAAGTATCGGAATCTAAAACTGGCCTATCAGGAGTGGTTCAAAACATAGAAATTTATAGTGTGTTTCCTCTTGTACTTAAGTCGGCATTGTGCCTTTTGTATTAAATTCGTATGCAATGTCTGTGTTTCATCGGCAATAAGAAGGTCTAAGGGATACAGTAAACCTGAAGTGAAGCATCGGAATCTAAAACTGGACTCACAGGAAAGGTTCAAATCATAGAAAGTTAGAGTGTCAGTCCTCTTGTACTTAAGTCGGCATTGTGCATTTTGTATTAAATTCGGATGCAATTTCTGTGTTTCATCGTCAATAAGAAGGTCCAAGGGATTCAGTAAACCTGAAGTGAAGCATCGAAATCTAAAACTGGACTCACAGGTGAGGTTCAAATCATGGAAAGTTAGAGTGTCAGTTCTCTTGTACTTAAGTCGGCATTGTGCCTTTTGTATTAAATTCGGATGCAATTTCTGTCTTTCGTCGTCAAAAAGAAGGTCCAAGGGATACAGAAAACCTGAAGTGAAGCATCGGAATCTAAAACTGGAATCACAGGAGAGTTTCAAATCAAAGAAAGTAAGAGTGTCAGTCCTCTTGTACTTAAGCCGGCATTGTGCCTTTTGTATTAAATTCGCATGCAATTTCTGTGTTTCATCGTCAACAAGAAGGTCCAAGGGATACAGTAAAACTGAAGTGAAGCATCGGAATCTAAAACTGGACTCACAGGAGAGGTTCAAATCATAGAGAGTTAGAGTGTCAGTCCTCTTGTACTTAAGTCAGCATTGTGCCTTTTGTATTAAATTCGGATGCAATTTCTGTGTTTCATCGTCGATAAGAAGGTCCAAGGGATACAGTAAACCTGAAGTGAATCATCGGAATCTAAAACTGGACTCACAGGAGTGGTTCAAATAATAGAAAGTTAGAGTGTCTGTCCTCTTGTACTTAAGTCGGCATTGTGCCTTTTGTATTAATTTCGGATGCAATATCTGTGTTTCATCGTCAATAAGAAGGTCCACGGGATACAGTAAACCTGAAGTGAAGCATCGGAATCTAAAACTGGACTCACAGGTGAGGTTCAAATCATAGAAAGTTAGAGTGTCAGTCCTCTTGTACTTAAGCCGGCATTGTTCATTATGTATTAAATACGGATGCAATTTCTGTGTTTCATCGTCGATAAGATGGTCCAAGGGATACAGTAAACCTGAAGTGAAGCATCGGAATCTTAAACTGGACTCACTGGATAGGTTCAAATAATAGAGTGTTAGAGTGTCAGTCCTCTTTTACTTAAGTCGGCATTGTGCCTTTTGTATTAAAGTCGGATGCAATTTCTGTGTTTCATCGTCAATAAGAAAGTCCAAGGGATACAGAAAACCTCAAGTGAAGCATCGGAGTCTAAAACTGGAATCACATGAGAGGTTCAAATCAAAGAAATGTAGAGTGTCAGTCCTCTTGTACTTAAGTCGGCATTTCGCATTTGTATTAAATTCGGATGCAATTTCTGTGTTTCATCAACAATAAGAAGGTCCAAGGGATACAGTAAACATGAAGTGAAGCATCGGAATCTAAAACTGGACTCACAGGAGAAGTTCAAATCATAGAAAGTTAGGGTGTCAGTTCTCTTGTACTTAACTCGGCATTGTGCCCTTTGTATTAAATTCGGATGCAATTTCTGTGTTTCATCGTCAATAAGAAGGTCCAAGGGATACAGTAAACCTGAAGTGAAGCATCGGAATCCAAAACTGGACTCACAATAGAGGTTCAAATCATAGAAAGTTAGAGTGTCAGTCCACTTGTACTTAAGTCGGCATTGTGCCTTTTGTATTAAATTCGGATGCAATTTCTGTGTTTCATCGTCAATAAGAAAGTCCAAGGGATACTGTAAAACTGAAGTGAAGCATCGGAATCTAAAACTGGCCTATCAGGAGTGGTTCAAATCATAGAAAGTTACAGTGTGTTTCCTCTTGTACTTAAGTCGGCATTGTGCCTTTTGTATTAAATTCGTATGCAATGTCTGTGTTTCATCGTCAATAAGAAGGTCTAAGGGATACAGTAAACCTGAAGTGAAGCATCGGAATCTAAAACTGGACTCACAGGAAAGGTTCAAATCATAGAAAGCTAGAGTGTCAGTCCTCTTGTACTTAAGTCGGCATTGTGCATTTTGTATTAAATTCGGATGCAATTTCTGTGTTTCATCGTCAATAAGAAGGTCCAAGGGGTTCAGTAAACCTGAAGTGAAACATCGGAATCTAAAACTGGACTCACAGGTGAGGTTCAAATCATGGAAAGTTAGAGTGTCAGTTCTCTTGTACTTAAGTCGGCATTGTGCCTTTTGTATTAAATTCGGATGCAATTTCTGTCTTTCGTCGTCATAAAGAAGGTCCAAGGGATACAGAATCCTGAAGTGAAGCATCGGAATCTAAAACTGGAATCACAGGAGAGTTTCAAATCAAAGAAAGTTAGAGTGTCAGTCCTCTTGTACTTAAGCCGGCATTGTGCCTTTTGTATTAAATTCGGATGCAATTTCTGTGTTTCATCGTCAACAAGAAGGTCCAAGGGATACAGTAAACCTGAAGTGAAGCATCGGAATCTAAAACTGGACTCACAGGAGAGGTTCAAATCATAGAGAGTTTGAGTGTCAGTCCTCTTGTACTTAAGTCAGCATTGTGCCTTTTGTATTAAATTCGGGTGCAATGTCTGTGTTTCATCGTCGATAAGAAGGTCCAAGGGATACAGTAAACCTGAAGTGAAGCATCGGAATCTAAAACTGGCCTCACAGGAGTGGTTCAAATCATAGAAAGTTAGAGTGTCTGTCCTCTTGTACTTAAGTCGGCATTGTGCCTTTTGTATTAATTTCGGATGCAATTTCTGTGTTTCATCGTCAATAAGAAGGTCCAAGGGATACAGTAAACCTGAAGTGAAGCATCGGAATCTAAAACTGGACTCACAGGTGAGGTTCAAATCATAGAAAGTTAGAGTGTCAGTCCTCTTGTACTTAAGCCGGCATTGTGCATTTTGTATTAAATACGGATGCAATTTCTGTGTTTCATCGTCGATAAGATGGTCCAAGGGATACAGTAAACCTGAAGTGTAGCATCGGAATCTAAAACTGGACTCACAGGATAGGTTCAAATAATAGAGTCTTAGAGTGTCAGTCCTCTTTTACTTAAGTTGGCATTGTGCCTTTTGTATTAAAGTCGGATGCAATTTCTGTGTTTCATCGTCAATAAGAAAGTCCAAGGGATACAGAAAACCTCAAGTAAAGCATCGGAGTCTAAAACTGGAATCACAGGAGAGGTTCAAAACAAAGAAATTTAGAGTGTCAGTCCTCTTGTACTTAAGTCGGCATTGTGCTTTTGTATTAAATTCGGATGCAATTTCTGTGTTTCATTACCAATAAGAAGGTCCAAGGGATACAGTAAACATGAAGTGAAGCATCGGAATCTAAAACTGGACTCACAGGAGAAGTTCAAATCATAGAAAGTTAGGGTGTCAGTCCACTTGTACTTAACTCGGCATTGTGCCCTTTGTATTAAATTCGGATGCAATTTCTGTGTTTCATCGTCAATAAGAAGGTCCAAGGGATACAGTAAACCTTAAGTGAAGCATCCGAATCTAAAACTGGACTCACAGGAGTGGTTCAAATCATAGAAAGTTGGAGTGTCTGTCCTCTTGTACTTAAGTCGGCACTGTGCCTTTTGTATTAAATTCGTATGCAATTTCTGTGTTTCATTGTCAATAAGAAGGTCCAAGGGATTCAGTAAACCTGAAGTGAAGCATTGGAAACTAAAACCTGACTCACAGGAGCGGTTCAAATCATAGAAACTTAGAGTGTCAGTCCTCTTGTACTTAAGTCGGCATTGTGCCTTTTGTATTAATTTCGGATGCAATTTCTGTGTTTCATCGTCAATAAGAAGGTCCAAGGGATACAGTACACCTGAAGTGAAGCCTCGGCAACAAAAATTGGACTCACAGGAGAGGTTCAAATCATAGAAATTTAGAGTGTCAGTTCTCTTGTACTTAAGTCGGCATTGTGCCTTTTGTATTAAATTCGGACGCAATTTCTGTGTTTCATCGTCAATAAGAAGGTCCAAAGGATACAGTAAATCTGAAGTGAAGCATGAGAAACTAAAACTGGACTCACAGGAGAGGTTCAAATCACAGAAAATTAGAGTGTCAGTCCTCTTGTACTTAAGTCGGCATTGTGCCTTTTGTATTAAATTCGGATGCAATTTCTGTGTTTCATCGTCAATAAGAAGGTCCAAGGGATACAGTAAACCTCAAGTGAAGCATCGGAATCTAAAACTGGAATCACAGGAGAGTTTCAAATCATAGAAAGTTAGAGTGTCAGTCCTCTTGTACTTAAGCCGGCATTTTGCCTTTTGTATTAAATTCGGATGCAATTTCTGTGTTTCATCGTCAACAAGAAGGTCCAAAGGATACAGTAAAGCTGAATTGAAGCATCGGAATCTAAAACTGGACTCACAGGAGAGGTTCAAATCATAGGAAGTTAGAGTGTCAGTCCCCTTGTACTTAAGTCGGCATTGTGCCTTTTGTATTAAATTCGGATGCATTTATTGTGTTTCATCGTCAATAAGAAGGTCCATGGGATACAGTAAACCTGAAGTGAAGCATCGGAATCTAAAACTGGACTCACAGGTGAGGTTCAAATCTTTGTGCATTTTGTATTAAATTCGGATGCAATTTCTGTGTTTCATCGTCAATAAGAAAGTCCAAGGGATACAGTAAACCTGAAGTGAAGCATCGGAATCTAAAACTGGACGCACAGGAGAGGTTCAAATAATCGAAAGTTAGAGTGTCAGTCCTCTTGTACTTAAGTCGGCATTGTGACTGTTATATTAAATTCGGATGCCATTTCTGTGTTTCATCGTCAATAAGAAGGTCCAAGGGATACAGAAAACCTGAAGTGAAGCATCGGAATCTAAAACTGGACTCACAGGAGAGGTTCAAATAATTGAAAGTTAGAGTTTCAGTAATCTTGTACTTAAGTCGGCATTGTGCCCTTTGTATTAAAATTGGATGCAGTTTCTGTGTTTCATCGTCAATAAGAAAGTCCAAGGGATACAGTAAACCTGAAGTGAAGCATCGGAATCTAAAACTGGCCCCACTGGAGTGGTTCAAATCATAGAAAGTTAGAGTGTCTGTCCTCTTGTACTTAAGTCGGTATTGTGCCTTTTGTATTAATTTCGGATGCAATTATTGTGTTTCATCGTCAATAAGAAGGTCCAAGGGATACAGTAAACCTGAAGTGAAGCATCGGAATCTAAAACTGGACTCACAGGTGAGGTTCAAATCTTAGAAATTTAGAGTGTCGGCCCTCTTGTACTTAAGTCGGCATTGTGCATTTTGTATTAAATTCGGATGCAATTTCTGTGTTTCATCGTCAATAAGAACGTCCAAGGGATACAGTAAACCTGAAGTGAAGCATCGGAATCTAAAACTGGCCCCACAGGAGTGGTTCAAATCATAGAAAGTTAGAGTGTCTGTCCTCTTGTACTTAAGTCTGCATTGTGCCTTTTGTATTAAATTCGGATGCAATTTCTGTGTTTCATCGTCAATAAGAAGGTCCAAGGGGTACAGTAAACCTGAAGTGAAGCATCGGAATCTAAATCTGGACTCACAGGAGAGGTTCAAATAATTGAAAGTTAGAGTGTCAGTCCTCTTGTACTTAGGTCGGCATTGTGCCTTTTGTATTAAATTCGGGTGTAATTTCTGTGTTTCATCGTTTATAAGAAGGTCCAAGGGATACAGTAAACCTGAAGTGAAGCATCGGAATCTAACACGGGACTCACAGGAGTGGTTCAATTCATAGAAAGATAGAGTGTCAGTCCTCTTGTACTTAAGTCAGCATTGTGCCTTTTGTATTAAATTCGGATGCCATTTCTGTGTTTCATCGTCAATAAGAAGGTCCAAGGGATTCAGTAAACCTGAAGTGAAGCATCGAAATCTAAAACTGGACTCACAGGTGAGGTTCAAATCATAGAAAGTTAGAGTGTCAGTCCTCTTGTACTTAAGTCGGCATTGTGCCTCTTGTATTAAATTCGGATGCAATTTCTGTGTTTCATCGTCAATAAGAAGGTCCAAGGGATACAGACAACCTGAAGTGAAGCATCGGAATCTAAAACTGGACTCACAGGAGAGGTTCAAATCAGAGAAACTTTGAGTGTCAGTCCTCTTGTACTTAAGTCGGCATTGTGCCTTTTTTATTAAATTCGGATGCAATTTCTGTGTTCCATTGTCAATAAGAGGGTCCAAGGGATACAGTAAACCTGAAGTGAAGCATCGGAATCTAAAACTGGACTCACAGGAGAGGTTCAAATCATAGAAAGTTAGAGTGTCAGTCCTCTTGTACTTAAGTCGGCATTGTGCCTTTTGTATTAAATTCAGATGCAATTTCTGTGTTTCATCGTCAAGATGAAAGTCCAAGGGATACAGTGAAACTGAAGTGAAGCATCGGAATCTGAAACTGGGCTCACAGGAGTGGTTCAAATCATAGAAATTTAGAGTGTCAGTCCTCTTGTACTTAAGTCGGCATTGTGCTTTTGTATTACATTCGTATGCAATTTCTGTGTTTCATCGTCAATAATAAGGTCCAAGGGATGCAATAAACCTGAAGTGAAGCATCGGAATCTAAAACTGTACTCACAGGAGAGGTTCAAATCATAAAAAGTTAGAGTGTATGTCCTCTTGTATTTAAGTCGGCATTGTGCATTTTGTATTAAATTCGGATGCAATTTCTGTGTTTCATCGTCAATAAGAAAGTCCAAGGGATTCAGTAAACCTGAAGTGAAGCATCGAAATCTAAAACTGGACTCACAGGTGAGGTTCAATTCATAGAAAGTTGGAGTGTCAGTCCTCTTGTACTTAAGTCGGCATTGTGCCTTTTGTATTAAATTCAGATGCAATTTCTGTGTTTCATCGTCAATAAGAAGGTCCAAGGGATACAGAGAACCTGAAGTGAAGCATCGGAATCTAAAACTGGAATCACAGGAGAGGTTCAAATCAAAGAAAGTTAGAGTGTCTGTCCTCCTGTACTTAAGTCGGCATTGTGCCTTTTGTATTAAATTCGGATGCAATTTCTGTGTTTCATCGTCTATAAGAAGGTCCAAGGGATACAGTAAACCTGATGTGAACCATCGGAATCTAAAACTGGGCTCACAGGAGAGGTTCAAATCATAGAAAGTTAGGGTGTCAGTCCTCTTGTACTTAAGTCATCATTGTGCCTTTTGTATTAAATTCGGATGCAATTTCTGTGTTTCATCGTCAATAAGAAGGTCCAAGGGATACTGTAAACCTGAAGTGAACCATCGGAATCTATAACTGGACTCACAGGAGTGGTTCAAATCATAGGAAGTTAGAGTGTCAGTCCTCTTGTACTTAAGTCGGCATTGCGACTGTTGTATTAAATTCGGATGCCATTTCTGTGTTTCATCGTCAATAAGAAGGTCCAAGGGATACAGAAAACCTGATGTGAAGCATCGGAATCTAAAACTGTACTCACAGGAGAGGTTCATATCATAGAGACTTAGAGTGTCAGTCCTCTTGTACTTAAGTCGGCATTGTGCCTTTTGTATTAAAATTGGATGCAATTTCTGTGTTTCATCGTCAATAAGAAAGTCCAAGGGAAACAGTAAACCTGAAGTGAAGCATCGGAATATAAAACTGGACTCACAGGTGAGGTTCAAATCTTAGAATGTTAGAGTGTCGGTCCACTTGTACTTAAGTCGGCATTGTGCATTTTGTATTAAATTCGGATGCAATTTCTGTGTTTCATAGTCAATAAGAAGGTCCAAGGGATACAGTATACCTGAAGTGAAGCATCGGAATCTAAAACTGGCCCCACAGGAGTGGTTCAAATCATAGAAAGTTTGAGTGTCTGTCCTCTTGTACTTAAGTCGGCATTGTGCCTTTTGTGTTATTTTCGGATGCAATTATTGTGTTTCATCGTCAATAAGAAGGTCCAAGGTATACAGTAAACCTGAAGTGAAGCATCGGAATCTAAAACTGGACTCACAGGTGAGGTTCAAATCTTAGAAAGTTAGAGTGTCGGTCCTCTTGTACTTAAGTCGGCATTGTGCATTTTGTATTAAATTCGGATGCAATTTCTGTGTTTCATCGTCAATAAGAAGGTCCAAGGGATACAGTAAACCTGAAGTGAAGCATCGGAACCTAAATCTGGACTCACAGGAGAGGTTCAAATAATCGAAAGTTAGAGTGTCAGTCCTCTTGTACTTAAGTCGGCATTGTGCCTTTTGTATTAAATTCGGATGCAATTTCTGTGTTTCATAGTCAATAAGAAGGTCCAAGGGATACAGTAAACCTGAAGTGAAGCCTCGGCAACAAAAACTGGACTCACAGGAGAGGTTCAAATCATAGAAAGTTAGAGTGTCAGTCCTCTTGTACTAAAGTCGGCATTGTGCCTTTTGTATTAAATTCGGATGCAATTTCTGTGTTTCATCGTCAATAAGAAGGTCCAAGGGATACAGTAAACCTGAAGTGAAGCATCGGAATCTAAAACTGGACTCACAGGAGATTTTCAAATAATTGAAAGTTAGAGTGTCAGTCCTCTTGTACTTAGGTCGGCATTGTGCCTTTTGTATTAAATTCGGATGCAATTTCTGTGTTTCATCGTCAATAAGAAGGTCCAAGGGATACAGTAAACCTGAAGTGAAGCCTCGGCATCTAAAACTGGACTCACAGGAGAGGTTCAAATCATAGACAATTAGAGTGTCAGTCCTTTGTACTTAAGTCGGCATTGTGCCTTTTGTATTAAAATTGGATGCAATTTCAGTGTTTCATCGTCAATAAGAAAGTCCAAGGGATACAGTAAACCTGAAGTGAAGCATCGGAATCTAAAACTGGACTCACAGAAGAGGTACAAATCAGAGAAAGTTAGAGTGTCAGTCCTCTTGTACTTAAGTCGGCATTGTGCCTTTTGTATTAAATTTGGATGCAATTTCTTTGTTTCATCGTCAATAAGAAGGTCCAAGGGATACAGTAAACGTGAAGTGAAGCATCGGAATCTAAAACTGGACTCACAGGAGAGGTTCAAATAATTGAAAGTTAGAGTGTTAGTCCTCTTGTACTTACGTCGGCATTGTGCCTTTTGTATTAAATTCGGATGCAATTTCTGTGTTTCATCGTCAATAAGAAGGTCCAAGGGATACAGTAAACCTGAAGTGAAGCATCGGAATCTAAAACTGGACTCACAGGAGAGGTTCAAATAATTGAAAGTTAGAGTGTCGGTCCTCTTGTACTTAAGTCGGCATTGTGCATTTTGTATTAAATTCGGATGCAATTTCTGTGTTTCATCGTCAATAAGAAAGTCCAAGGGATACAGTAAACCTGAAGTGAAGCATCGGAATCTAAAACTGGACTCACAGAAGAGGTACAAATAAGAGAAAGTTAGAGTGTCAGTCCTCTTGTACTTAAGTCGGCATTGTGCCTTTTGTATTAAATTCGGATGCAATTTCTGTGTTTCATCGTCAATAAGATGGTCCAATGGATACAGTAAACCTGAAGTGAAGCATCGGAATCTAAAACTGGCCCCACAGGAGTGGTTCAAATCATAGAAAGTTAGAGTGTCTGTCCTCTTGTACTTAAGGCGGCGTTGTGCCTTTTGTGTTAATTTCGGATGCAATTATTGTGTTTCATCGTCAATAAGAAGGTCCAAGGGATACAGTAAACCTGAAGTGAAGCATCGGAATCTAAAACTGGACTCACAGAAGAGGTGCAAATCATAGAAAGTTAGAGTGTCAGTCCTCTTGTACTTAAGTCGGCATTGTGCCTTTTGTATTAAATTCGGATGCAATTTCTGTGTTTCATCGTCAATAAGATGGTCCAATGGATACAGTAAACCTGAAGTGAAGCATCGGAATCTAAAACTGGCCCCACAGGAGTGGTTCAAATCATAGAAAGTTAGAGTGTCTGTCCTCTTGTACTTAAGGCAGCATTGTGCCTTTTGTGTTAATTTCGGATGCAATTATTGTGTTCCATCGTCAATAAGAAGGTCCAAGGGATACAGTAAACCTGAAGTGAAGCATCGGAACCTAAAACTGGACTCACAGGTGAGGTTCAAATCTTAGAAAGTTAGAGTGTCGGTCCTCTTGTACTTAAGTCGGCATTGTGCATTTTGTATTAAATTCGGAAGCAATTTCTGTGTTTTATCGTCAATAAGAAGGTCCAAGGGATACAGTAAACCTGAAGTGAAGCATCGGAATCTAAATCTGGACTCACAGGAGAGGGTCAAATAATCGAAAGTTAGAGTGTCTGTCCTCTTGTACTTAAGGCGGCATTGTGCCTTTTGTGTTAATTTCGGATGCAATTATTGTGTTTCATCGTCAATAAGAAGGTCCAAGGGATACAGTAAACGTGAAGTGAAGCATCGGAATCTAAAACTGGACTCACAGGAGAGGTTCAAATAATTGAAAGTTAGAGTGTCGGTCCTCTTGTACTTAGGTCGGCATTGTGCCTTTTGTATTAAATTCGGATGTAATTTCTGTGTTTCATCGTTTATAAGAAGGTCCAAGGGATACAGTAAACCTGAAGTGAAGCATCGGAATCTAACACGGGACTCACAGGAGTGGTTCAATTCATAGGAAGTTAGAGTGTCAGTCCTCTTGTACTTAAGTCAGCATTGTGCCTTTTGTATTAAATTCGGATGCAATTTCTGTGTTTCATCGTCAATAAGAAGGTCCAAGGGATACAGTAAATCTGAAGTGAAACATCGAAATCTAAAACTGGACTCACAGGAGAGGTTCAAATCATAGAAAGTTAGAGTGTCAGTCCTCTTGTACTGAAGTCGGCATTGTGCCTTTTGTATTAAATTCGGATGCAATTTCTGTGTTTCATCGTCAATAAGAAGGTCCAAGGGATACAGTAAACCTGAAGTGAAGCCTCGGCATCTAAAACTGGACTCACAGGTGAGGTTCAAATCATAGACAATTAGAGTGTCAGTCCTTTGTACTTAAGTCGGCATTGTGCTTTTGTATTAATATTGGATGCAATTTCTGTGTTTCATAGTCAATAAGAAACTCCAAGGGATACAGTAAACCCGAAGTGAAGCATCGGAATCTAAAACTGGACTCACAGAAGAGGTACAAATCAGAGAAAGTTAGAGTGTCAGTCCTCTTGTACTTAAGTCGGCATTGTTCCTTTTGTATTACATTCGGATGCAATTTCTGTGTTTCATCGTCAATAAGAAGGTCCAATGGATAGAGTAAACCTGAAGTGAAGCATCGGAATCTAAAACTGGCCGCACAGGAGTGGTTCAAATCATAGAAAGTTAGAGTGTCTGTCCTCTTGTACTTAAGTCGGCATTGTGCCTTTTGTATTAATTTCAGATGCAATTATTGTGTTTCATCGTCAATAAGAAGGTCCAAGGGATACAGTAAACCTGAAGTGAAGCATCGGATAAAACTGGACTCACAGGAGAGGTTCAAATAATCGAAAGTTAGAGTGTCAGTCCTCTTGTACTTAAGTCGGCATTGTGCCTTTTGTATTAAATTCGGATGCAATTTCTGTGTTTCATAGTCAATAAGAAGGTCCAAGGGATACAGTAAACCTGAAGTGAAACCTCGGCATCAAAAACTGAACTCACAGGAGAGGTTCAAATCATAGAAAGTTAGAGTGTCAGTCCTCTTGTACTTAACTCGGCATTGTGCCTTTTGTATTAAGTTCGGA
>NW_025725747.1:0-23672 GCF_021461395.2 Schistocerca americana | reverse complement strand
GGAACGTTCCCGTGTCGGAGGCGTATTGGAGCCGCACTGAAATGCGTTTAACGGCGGCGCGGCTGCAAGTGTCTGCCGTGGTGAACGTTACCTTTGACGGCTGCATTGGGCTTTGCCTTTGCTTTCGCTTTCGCTTTCGCTTTCCCGGATGTACGTAACGTTTGTTGATATGGTTCTGAGGAAGAGTGTATGACAGTGCCGTGCCGTCCATGTTCGTGTGCCCTCCCATTGTGTGTATGCTATTGTCTGTGTACTTGAATGATGTATGTAGGTGTTAGTGGACATGTTTTACCAGTGGGGGGAAATGGATCGTCGATAGTTGCCGTCACTCTGTCACGGTCGAGATGACGCACCCTCCGTACAGAAAGGTGTCGAGAAAGTGAGTGTGTGTGTGTGTGTGTGTGTGTGTGTGTGCGTGCGTGCGTCCGTGAATTGGCAGTGTTTGGAGGTGGGCGTGCCCTGCATGTGGCCCGGAAAAGGCTGTTCGTTAGGCGGTAGTGTTGTGTGGACAGGGGAGGGGCATGCGTAACGCTGCTGGCATGGCATTTCGGGAGATGGGAGGGGGCAAACGAGGAAACGAGGAGCGGCGGCCAAAGACGGGACGGGGAGGGGCGCGGTGTGGGTGGCTTGCGCCTGTGCTCGGCGTTGTGGTTTGTGCAAAAGAGGAGGAGAAAAACAATGTGAGTTGCCAGGGAGGGGAGCGGTGTTGTGTTGTGGTTGTCGTGGTGTAGCCGCAGACGCGGCTGTCAGTGAACGTGGCGAGACGGACGGATGCGCGGAGGGGCGGGGGCGGGGGCGGCGCATTTCGCCGGTGCCGTGCCGTGCCGTGCCGTGCCTGAAAGCCGCGTGGTCGCTGTGTTGTTGGTGGCGTGGGGGCGAGGAGAGTACCGTACGGGTGTGCTTGTGCGCCGGAAATGGCACACTGCGCCCGCCCGTCTTGGAGGCTGATGGCTGTGGTGTGGAAATGGGGCGCGGTGATGTTGAAGCACAGAAAAGAAACCAAGAAAACGGAAGGCGTGATGCGGCGGTGGTGGTGAGAGCGGGAAAAACAAAACAAAAGAAAAAAAACAACAAAAAAAAAGAAGGAAAAACAACAAGAAACAAAAAAGAAAACAAAAAGTCTATCAATATTAAAATGTAAATGGAAATGGAAATGGACCCAGGTATAACCTCCCTGCACAAATAGCAGAGAGTCCGATGATAATAAAAATGTGCCAGAATGTTAACGTCCCTACAAAACAAACCCAACGATAATATTAATGAAAGAGTGAACCGTATGTAACATTGCAACAGACATAATGAAACCTGATAAATTGTATAAGGGCAGCAGCCGTTGACCTTTGGCCCTGTATTCAGAATAAAAAGAGCCAAAGATCGTTACCCCAATGAAAAAGACACTGAAACACGTATGTAACATAGTAGCGATGGCGAGACATTGTAGCATCTGTGACCAGAGAGTTTGCGCTGGACTGCGCGAGTGTTGCGAGCGGTTCTCAGTCAGTCAGTCAGTCTGTGTAGTTGAGGGCTGTACTCTGTCAGTAGTCGTCGCGTGCAGTACGCTAATAGTCGTCATGCAGAGCGGTCGGTCAGTAGTAGCAGCCGAGTGCGGTTGTGTGATGTAGGCGGTCGGCAACACTGGTCAAGATGGTGAATAAGGTATACTGTTAATTAATATAATCATTAGATAATGAGAAATTGTATTTATTGTAATTATGCTCCAACAAGTTCCCCAATAATAATTTTTATTTCAAAAGCATTTTTCAAACATTTAATCTTTTATTGAACTAAAGAGTTCGTTCCACTTCTTTGAAGAAAAATGTCACTAAAATCACAAAAAAAGAGAATATTATTATTTGCAATGCAGTTCCTCCAAGCGCTGCGCAACAACCAGAGCAGAAATGTGACATCCATTTATTCGGAGGTAAGACTTTAATTCCGATTGTTTTGCACAGGGCCAAAGACCGATATTTCGGTTTAATTGAAGTTTCTTGTCACTGAACGGACTTTTTTAAATGTTGTGTGAAGACTTTATATTTGAGTCAGATTGCGAATTGCACATTGTTGTTGCCATTTTCAATACCTCTCATTGTGGGCGAGGTTACAATTAGCGCAATGTCCATTAGCATCCGTAAATAACATTGTCCATTATTTTAAATATTGCTGGGAGGTTACAACACACACACAAAACAAAAAACAAAAAGAAACAAAAAATTGCATTTATATCCGCTCCTCGATTGTAGATACCCCTTACACAGCTGTGTGCAATGAATGAGTGCTGGCTGGTAATTAATTGCACTCCTTGGAGGGAAATGCCATAGGAAGTAGTCTTTAAAAAGTGAATGTTTTTCGTTAAGAGACAAAAGTTACTTTAGAAAAAAAGTAATAGTGGGGCTTGTGTTGTTGAACAAAATAAGTACAATGAACATACGTTATCAGATTTGCGCAATGCAGCGTCACACCACCTCTTGATTATAACACAATATACTATACATCGTCCCGAACCGTGACCAGAGTCGCGAGACGAGCAGAGCACGCCGCCGACGCCCGCTCAGTACAACCGTCCACCCGCTACTACTGTCGACCGACTACTACCTCTCCCGACTCGCGCTACAATATATATAACAACTGTTCCTGGCGACCCGGTGCGTGCCACTACTGTCGTCTGGCGCGGTCCAAGCGCCGACTAGCAGCGATAAAGAACTCTCTGGTCAGACAGAGATGCTGTCATGCCTCGCCATCGCTCTGGTAATGAATACATACGTGTTGCAGCGTGCGTACCACCGGAACACGCAGTGGCGGAGCCAAAGACTGTGTTGTCGAGGTCGAGTGCGAGTGGGAAGAGAGGCAGCGTCGGCACGGAGATGCAAGCGAGCGCGAGACGCACGGGGGCTGCGGCGTGGCGCGTTTGCGGTCGGCGCCTTTGGTGGCAACGGCCGGGACAAGCAGCGGTGTATGGTGTGGTGCGGGGCGGACAGGGGCGGCGGTGGACGGGGAGGAGGCGGCGCGACGACGGCATGGGGGCGAAAACGGGACGGGGGACGGCGGATGTTGAGAGGCGTCACGCGCGGACAGGACACAGACACAGAGACACACAGAGTGGAAAGGGAGGGTGCGCGGTAGTAGTTGGGAATGTGCGTACCGTGCGGGATGGGAGTGGGCGAGGAACACGGTCGTGGCCCCTGTTTTGGGTGCGTGTGATGACGTCGGTGTGTTGTGGGAAGGGAAGGTGCTGTGGCGGCGGCGCGTAATGGGCGTAGGCCGAAAAGAGAAAGGAACGTGGGCAGTGTGTTGGCAAGCGTCGGTTCGACTGCGACGTTGATGGGCAGGGCAGGGCAAGGTTAATGGTGGTAGGAGTAGGCGTGTGGGCGCAAAAAATCTGCCGCTGCAGGCGGTGCCGTAACCGCCATGGCGGGAAGGAGAGAGGGCCAAAGAAAGAAAGAAAGAAGAAAAAAAAGGAGGGGGGGGGGGGCGAAAGTGGAGAGGCGGTGGTGTGAGAAGGGCGGGGGCGGAAGGAAGGCAGGAAGGACAAGAGGCGAGGCGACGGCTTGCTTTGTGTATCGGTCGGTCTCTGGCTATGCTTCGTTTTCTGCAGCAGGGTCGGTGCGCGGCGTGGCTCGCGGCAGTGGGAACGCCTGGTGGCTGGACGGCCAGCAATGCGGTTGGATGGGCGGCCACAGCACCGCACCTGTGCCCGAGGAGGAGACGCTGGCGGCGGGCCCTGAGGTGAGGCCGGCTCGGCTGGGGCTGTGGATGTGTAGGTGTGCGCCGCTGCTGCAACAACGAGTAAAACGCGAGAAGAAGGGATGGCGGTAGAGAGGAAAAAAAAAAAAAAGGTCGTGTTGTGTTGATGCGCAGGCAGACGCGTACAGAGGGACGAGCCCGGTCTGCAGCAGGGTGTGGCCGTGCCGAGTGCAGAGCAGCGGCGGCTCGGTTCGGTTCGGCCCGGCCCGGCGGGCCGCGCTGTTGTCGCGGACGTGAGCGCCCCCTGGCGGGTGGCCGGAGGCGGCGCGGCGTGTTGGACGTGTGGCTGGTGGCAGTGCACAATTTGCGAGTGGCTGGCGGTGTGGTGTGGCGGTTGGCGCGTCGGGCGGCGGAGAGGTATGTGTTGCGGGCGCCCTTTGCTGCGCTGCGTCGTTGCGTGTGCCGTACAGGGCGGGCGCTTGTCGACTGTGTGGGCGGTGTGGCGAATTGGCGTGAAACGGCTGCCGAGAGGTGTGTGGTAGCGAGCCGGTCGGTGGTGTCAGTGCGAAGGGGAATGTGCGTGCGTTTGGCGGTTTCGGTGTGCTTTTTGCGGCGTGAGAGTGGGAATTAGTGGGGCCGGCTGTTGTGTTGGTTCCTTGTGTCTTGTGTCGCGTAGCTTGATGGCAACGTGGAAGGACGCCGGTTTCGTTTCGAGCCTTGCGTGTGGTTGTCGACGTTGACTGGTTGGCGTGTGCCGATGCACGTGCATGTGTGGGTCGCGAGTGCGTTTTTGGCTGGCTGTGTGTGTGTGTGTGTGTGTGTTTTGGGGGGGAAGGGGGAGGCGGTGGTGAAAGTGCAGTCGTTGCCACGGGCGTCGTCGGGTGGGGCTGGGGCTGTGCGTCGTGGCGGAAAGGTGGTAGGTTGCGGGAAGCGAGCCCGTCGTTGACGGTGTCGCGTGAGTTGTGAATCGAGTGGGGCGCGGGGCGCGGGACAGGAGCAGCGTGCCGCTGCGTCGTGGTCGTCAGCAGAGGCTGTGCGTGTGCTTGTCCTTTTTGTGGGCGGTTCGTGCGAGGCGTTTTTGTTTTGTGTTGCCCTAGTTGTTAGTTTATTTTGTTTGTGTTTGTTATTTTGAGACGACGACTGGTTGGTGGCGTGCGCGCGAAGTGGCGGTGTGCGCTTCCCGTGTCGTTTGTGTTGTTTGGTTTTTTTGTTTTTGTGTGTTTTTTTTTTTTTTTTTTTGCACTGGGCCCCGGTGGGTGGGTGCGTGTGTGTCGATTGCCGGCTGGCGAGAGGTGCGCCATCGGCGGGGTGGGTCGCCGGCACAAGTAGAGGCGGCGGCGTTGTTGCTGTTGTTGTGTGGTGTTTGTTTTGTTCGGCTGTGTCGGCGAGCTGTGTTGCGGTGCGTGTGAATGGTGGTGCAAAAGTGCTGGCGTTGGGGCTGCGACTGCGACGGCGGCGAGCCGCGGGCGCGCCATTGATAGTGATGTTGTGAACAGCGGCTGTGTACGGTAGTGGTGTTGTTGTAGCACGACGTGCATCCGGGCCGGCGCGGAAAGCGCAGTTGCGGGCGGTTGCCCTTCGGTGCCAGCCATGTCGCGTGAGCGGCGGGTTGCTCTGGTGTCGACACGTGGTGCTCTGGGTTGTTGTGTGGTGCCCTTTGGCCGGTGGGGGTGGTTCGCGTGTGTCTCGTTCGCGCTCGGTGTCTGGTCGTGGTCGTGGTCGTGCTGCTCCCCCGTCTGTCGGCGGTTTCCGACGTCGTCTGTACGTTTTTGTTCGTTTGCGGCGTGCCTGCCGACGTCGTCCCGTCGCGACCTTTCAACCGAAAGTGTGGCGCCCGAAGGTGAACGAACGTAACCCTGACCTCGGCGCTTTACGCTGAGCCGAGCGAACCGAACCGAACCTAACGTGTGGTGTGGCGAGGTGAGCTCAGCCTGTGAGCCCCTAACGTCTACGTAAGGTAAGCTGTCCGGCTCACGCCTCACGTTTGAACGCTTTTGTAACCTACGTTTGACGCTTCTTAACCTAGCACTGACCCCTTAACCTAACGTGTAACCTAACCTAACCTAACCTAACCTAACCTAACCTCTGACGCCTGACGTGTTTGAATGCTTAACCTAAGTTTGACGCTTAACCTAACCCAAGTCCCCTTAACCTAACCCACGTCCACCTAACCTAACCTAACGTAGACGTGTAAACGTAATGTGTAACGCGTAACGTGTAAGGTCGGCTGTCGTGTGTGCTTGACGGCAGATTGGGTTGGTCTGTAGATTCGGATTGCGGTTTGCCTCGGTCGAGGGGTTGGGTCGGAAGCGGCGAGGGGCGGCGGCGCCTGTTGCGCAGGCGGCGTCCGTTTGCGGCGGGCAATTGTTGAGAAACGGCTGTGAATGTTGGCGGGCGAGAGGAGGAGGACGGCGCGCGATGTGGCCCGACGGCTGCGGGCCGATCGGGAAACGGCGGGAGGGCGACGGAAGGCGATGGGGCGGCGGAGGCGCGTTTGCACGGCCGTCATCGCCGCACGCCTCGGCTTGTGTGGCTGTGGCGCCGGCCGCGCTGGCCGGGCTGCCGCGGCGACGGTGTGGGAGTTTTGCCGAAGGTTTGGCCATTGTGGCGGGTCGTCGGCTGGGGCTGTGGGGGCGGCATTTGGGCGGGGGCGGCGATTCTCGGCGGGCCGACCCAGGCTGTAGCGCGCGGTAGCTGCAGTTTGGCCGTGGTTTGCGGCGCTGCCGTGGCGACTGGTTGGCGACTGTGGTGTGGCTGTGTGTAGCCCCATCCTCGGTGGTTTGAAAGGCGCGGGCGGTTGTGGCGCAGGTTTGGGGCTGCTCCGCACAGGCTGTCGGACGTTGGGCGGTAGCAAGCGCGGGAGGCGCGGCGCGGCGGCGCGCAGAGTGGCGGCCGCTCTCTCGGCCGTCCGCGCCCGCCCGCGACACTGGCTGGGCCTTGTGATTCTCTGCTCTTGTGCTTGCGTGCCTGCCGTCCCGCTCGCTCTCGCTGTGTGTTACGCGCGTCGTCGAAATGGCAGATCAGGCGGCTACGAACGAGACTGCTGCGGCACCCGCCGCCACCGGCACTACGAAGAAGGCCAAGTCTGCGTCGTCTGCGAAGAAGCCGCGCGCCAAGCCTGCGCACCCGCGCACCTCTGAGATGGTGACGGCCGCCATCAAGAGTCTGAAGGAGCGCGGCGGGTCGTCGCTGCAGGCGATCAAGAAGTACATAGCCGCGCACTACAAGCTGGACGCGGAGAAGCTGGCGCCGTTTATCAAGAAGTACCTCAAGTCGGCCGTCGTGGCGGGCGAGCTGGTGCAGACGAAGGGGAAGGGCGCGTCCGGCTCGTTCAAGCTTGCCGGCGCCGGCGGCGGGGGGGCGGCCGAGGGCGGCAAGGCTCGTGCTGGCGGTGCCAAGAAGAAGCGCGCCGCTCCGGCCAGCAAGGAGAAGAAGGGCGCCCGTGCGGCCGGCGCAAAGAAGGCTGGTGGCGTGAAGGCGGCGACCGGTCGGAAGGCGGGCGCCGCCAAGAAGGCGTCTGCGGCGTCGGCCGCTCCCGCGGGTGCGAAGAAGGCGGCTGCGGCCAAGCCGGCCAAGGCCAAGTCGCCGTCGAAGGCGAAGAAGGCCGCCAAGGTTCCGACGAAGAAGCCGAAGGCGCCGCGCCCGAAGAAGGCGACGACGCCGTCTAAGGCGAAGGCTTCGCCCAAGAAGAAGAAGTAGAGTAGAGGAGAAAGAGATGGGAAAGGAAGGGTTTGGCGCTTGACTCCGTCGTCCCCACCCCCCGTCGTCGTCTAGTGGCGCGCAAGAGACGCGCGGCCCAAAACGGCCCTTCTCAGGGCCATCAAAGCACGTCGGGGAAGGTTTTGATTGTCGTGTTGCGTTTGGTGTGGGTGTCTGTCTGGCGTTTCTGTATGCCCGTGGGGATGCTGTTTGCGTGCCGTGGTGGTTGGATTGCGGGGGTCGGTGGCGGGTGTGGGCGGCGGTAGCGGTAAGCGGTGTTGTTGTTGTTGTTGTTGTCGTGGTTGATTGTCGCCGTGTTTGTTTTGTGGCGGCGGCCGACGGTTGGTTTTCTGTCACGTTGTTTTGTTTGAATACGTTGGTTGGCTTGCCTGCGTTCGTTCTTCTCGGATGTCTGTCTTGTCGAGTCGTGTCTGGTCTTTGTTTTGTTCCTTTGTGTGTGTGTGTGTTATGTTTTGCAACGGGGGGGCACGTTGAGATGCGGAAGGAGTCGGCGGGGATTTCGGTGGCGTGTAGAGCGAGCGAGCGCGCCTGCCTGGCCGTTGGCCGTCGGAGTGGAGTGCGGGTTTTTTTTGTTTTCGAAACGAAAGCGGCGGCCGGCCAGCCACCCGTGCGGTGTGACGTCGGCCGTTGGGTATTGTGCGCTTTGAGCGCCGGGGAGGGATGATGTGTGATTGTTGCGCGCTGCTAGCAGGCAGGCAGAGTGAGCGGGTGTGGCGGACGGACGGGAAGTGGTGGTTTTTGTTTTTGGGTTGCGGGGCGAGAGGCAGGCGACCGACAAAGTTTGCTCGCGACGGAGAGATGTTAGTGGCCCTGAAAAGGGCCGTTTTTGTTTGTGCGGTGCGGTGCCGCGGCGCGGTTTAGGCGCGCTCGCCGCGGATGCGGCGCGCGAGCTGGATGTCCTTGGGCATGATGGTGACGCGCTTGGCGTGGATTGCGCACAGGTTGGTGTCTTCGAAGAGGCCGACGAGGTAGGCCTCGCTGGCCTCCTGCAGGGCCATGACTGCGGAGCTCTGGAAGCGCAGGTCGGTCTTGAAGTCCTGGGCGATCTCGCGCACTAGGCGCTGGAATGGCAGCTTGCGGATGAGCAGCTCTGTGCTCTTCTGGTAGCGCCTGATTTCTCGCAGGGCGACGGTGCCCGGCCTGTAGCGGTGGGGCTTCTTGACGCCTCCGGTGGCGGGCGCGCTCTTCCTCGCCGCCTTGGTGGCGAGCTGTTTGCGCGGCGCCTTTCCGCCGGTGGACTTGCGGGCCGTTTGCTTTGTGCGGGCCATGGCGGTAGCGGTAGCGGTAGCGGAGCGGCGTGCGTGGAGGTTAGGTGCGGCGCGGCGTCCGGTGCTGCCTTGACAACGGGCCCGCGCGCCTCCGTGCTGCGCTTATATGCCCTCGGTTGCGCGTGGTGGGGGGAGGGCGGGCCAGAGTCTATATAGGGGGGCGGCGGGCGCGCTGGGCGCAGACCGTAGCCGACTCGCCAGCCGCTGCAGCTGCTGTTTGTGCACGTTTTGCTTTGCCCGAGGAAGGAAGGATGACAGGCCGCGGCAAGGGAGGAAAGGGGCTCGGCAAGGGTGGCGCCAAGCGGCACCGCAAGGTGTTGCGCGACAACATCCAGGGCATCACGAAGCCCGCCATCCGCCGCCTGGCTCGCAGGGGCGGCGTGAAGCGCATCTCTGGTCTGATCTACGAGGAGACCCGCGGGGTGCTGAAGGTGTTCCTGGAGAACGTGATCCGCGACGCGGTGACGTACACTGAGCACGCCAAGCGCAAGACTGTGACGGCCATGGACGTGGTGTACGCCCTGAAGAGGCAGGGGCGCACCCTGTACGGTTTCGGCGGTTAGGCTGCGTCGCAGCGGGCGCTGGCCTTCCCGCGGCCGTGCTTGTGGGTGGGAGAGACTAGAAAACGGCCCTTTTCAGGGCCACCACACTGTTCGGAAGTTGAAAAGTGCGAAAGAGTCTGTGTTGTTGCTGCGTGTGTGCGCGCTGTGTTGTTTGTTTGTTTGTTTCTTTCTTTCCGTTTGAGCGACGTGATGTGACTGGGAGGGGAGAAGGAAAGGAAACGTGTCATGTGGCTGGCTGTGTGTGGAGCTGCTTCGTTTGTGTGTCTTTGTATCGATCGCGACGGAGATGGCGGGCGGGCTGTGTGTTGTTGTGCGAGAGGCGGTGATTATTTGCTTGCGTGGTTTGTCTCTGTGTGTTTGTTTGCGGCGGCGTTGGGGTTTCCGAGGCAAGGCGTGTGGGCATAGGCGGCCGGATCAGCTGTTTCGTTCGTGTCGACGGCCGTTGCGCGCGGGAGTGGAGGGCGGTGTGTCGACACGCCTCCCTTTAACAATGGTCATTATTGCTGCCGTTGTCGGTTTGGAAGGCGACTGCGACGGTGCAAAATGTGTGCGTGTGTGTTGTGGCCACACGGGCTGTGTGGACGACAAGATGGCGGACGTGCGCCGGCGGCGGCTGTGCTGTGACAGTGCAAAGTTAAAACAAAACAAGGTGCGGCGAGGACGACTGAAATTTTGCTTTGGACGTAGGTTTGTGTGGTGGCCCTGAAAAGGGCCGATTGTTGTGGGCCGAGCCGGCAAAGCGCGTTGCGTGCAGGGGAGCACGCGGCGCTGCGATTGCCTGGCCTCCTTTAGGCCTTCTTCTCGGTCTTCTTTGGCAGCAGGACGGCCTGGATGTTGGGCAGGACACCACCCTGTGCGATGGTGACGCCCGACAGGAGCTTGTTGAGCTCCTCGTCGTTGCGGATGGCAAGCTGCAGGTGGCGCGGGATGATGCGCGTCTTCTTGTTGTCGCGGGCCGCGTTTCCGGCCAGCTCGAGCACCTCAGCCGCGAGGTACTCCATGACGGCGGCGAGGTAGACGGGCGCCCCGGCGCCGACGCGCTCTGCGTAGTTTCCCTTGCGCAGGAGGCGGTGGATTCTGCCGACCGGGAACTGGAGCCCAGCCCTGCTTGAGCGGGACTTTGACTTGCCCTTGACTTTGCCTCCCTTTCCGCGTCCGGACATGGCGATGGGCTAGCGACGGTGCACACGAAACGGAAACGAAAACGACCGGTGCGAGCGGCAGCGAGTCGAGCAGCGGAGTGCGTGCCGGCGCAGCCGGGGTGGGGGTGCTTTATGGGCTCGGGTGCGGCGGCCGGTTGCGCGCGCGCCCCATTGGTCGGCGGCCGCAACAGGGCGAGCTGGTAAAGGTGCGGCGGCGGCTGGCGGCGGGTGCCACTGTGTGGGGAGACGCTGACTAGAGCGGAGCGCTTGCTACTGGTGTTGCTGCTGCCGTACGTTGGTTGGAGATGCCGCCCAAGACTAGCGGGAAGGCCGCCAAGAAGGCTGGCAAGGCGCAGAAGAACATTTCGAAGGGCGACAAGAAGAAGAAGCGCAAGAGGAAGGAGAGCTATGCCATCTACATCTACAAGGTGCTGAAGCAGGTGCACCCTGACACGGGCATCTCGTCGAAGGCGATGAGCATCATGAACAGCTTCGTGAACGACATTTTCGAGCGCATTGCGGCCGAGGCTTCTCGCCTGGCGCACTACAACAAGCGCTCGACCATCACGTCCCGCGAGATCCAGACCGCTGTGCGGCTGTTGCTGCCTGGCGAGCTGGCCAAGCACGCCGTGAGCGAGGGCACGAAGGCGGTGACCAAGTACACGAGCTCCAAGTAAGGAGGTGGCTCTGGAATGGAAGGAAGGATGGAGAAGGCTCCTCCGTTGCGAGAGCGGCGAAACGGCCCTTTTCAGGGCCACCAACTTGCCTTTTGCGGGAAGGGCGGAATTGTTGTTGTTGTTGTTGTTTGTGTGGACGGCTGTGATGTATGTGTGCATTTTGATTGTGGGTGGGGGGGCGCGTCAAAGCGTGTTGCGCGGGGTACGGCCACGAGGTTGGTCGCCGTGGCGTGGAATGGTGGCACGCCTCGTTGGCGTGGTTTTTGACCCATTGGTGTTGTTGGGGTGTGTGTGTGTTTGTGTGTTACCCGTCTGCGAGGGGGGACAGTGCGATCGGCGACTTTTGTGTCACCGTAACGACGGCCGTTTGCGGGTTTGTTTTTTTGCACATCATACATGGCGAGGGTGAAATGTGAAATGTTTTTGTTTGGTTTGTTTTTGCCGCCCACTATTCCCTTTGCTGTACGCCGAGTTTGACAATGGTGCGACGTAACTGCAGCGTGGAGGTGTGTGAGTGACGTTGAAATGAACGTGCCATTAAGACGCATTGTTGTTGTATTGTACTGTACGTGTACGGCGACACGCACGATGATGTACCATTCGACTCTGATGTTTGATAGCCGTGTCTGACTGATTGCGTACGACGCACGCACACCGATGTCGTCATTCAAGATGCACGCTAGACGGCGGCGGCGGCGGCGGCGCCGGTCGTTTGTTTGGCGAATGTCTGTACACGTGTTTGTCTGTGTCCATCCGGTATGTATTTGTTTGTTTGTTTGAAAGTGTTTTGTGTGTCGGTGACGTGGTCCGATCCGTCGCCCCCTGAGTAACTGTCGATCGGCGCGATAGACCGGCGTCACGCAACTGAACCGAAGTCTTGGGCACACCCGTCATACTGTTGTACACCGTCGCGCTGAGAACGGTAACGAAAGGTTGACTCTGATCGGTCGAATGTCTGGGCAGAACGTGAGGAATGAGGCAAGAGTGCAAGGAGGGGGGGGCAAAAGAGAGAGGAAGGGAAAAAGGGGAGAAACGCATTCGTAGAGCAACGGAACGTTCCCGTGTCGGAGGCGTATTGGAGCCGCACTGAAATGCGTTTAACGGCGGCGCGGCTGCAAGTGTCTGCCGTGGTGAACGTTACCTTTGACGGCTGCATTGGGCTTTGCCTTTGCTTTCGCTTTCGCTTTCGCTTTCCCGGATGTACGTAACGTTTGTTGATATGGTTCTGAGGAAGAGTGTATGACAGTGCCGTGCCGTCCATGTTCGTGTGCCCTCCCATTGTGTGTATGCTATTGTCTGTGTACTTGAATGATGTATGTAGGTGTTAGTGGACATGTTTTACCAGTGGGGGGAAATGGATCGTCGATAGTTGCCGTCACTCTGTCACGGTCGAGATGACGCACCCTCCGTACAGAAAGGTGTCGAGAAAGTGAGTGTGTGTGTGTGTGTGTGTGTGTGTGTGTGCGTGCGTGCGTCCGTGAATTGGCAGTGTTTGGAGGTGGGCGTGCCCTGCATGTGGCCCGGAAAAGGCTGTTCGTTAGGCGGTAGTGTTGTGTGGACAGGGGAGGGGCATGCGTAACGCTGCTGGCATGGCATTTCGGGAGATGGGAGGGGGCAAACGAGGAAACGAGGAGCGGCGGCCAAAGACGGGACGGGGAGGGGCGCGGTGTGGGTGGCTTGCGCCTGTGCTCGGCGTTGTGGTTTGTGCAAAAGAGGAGGAGAAAAACAATGTGAGTTGCCAGGGAGGGGAGCGGTGTTGTGTTGTGGTTGTCGTGGTGTAGCCGCAGACGCGGCTGTCAGTGAACGTGGCGAGACGGACGGATGCGCGGAGGGGCGGGGGCGGGGGCGGCGCATTTCGCCGGTGCCGTGCCGTGCCGTGCCGTGCCTGAAAGCCGCGTGGTCGCTGTGTTGTTGGTGGCGTGGGGGCGAGGAGAGTACCGTACGGGTGTGCTTGTGCGCCGGAAATGGCACACTGCGCCCGCCCGTCTTGGAGGCTGATGGCTGTGGTGTGGAAATGGGGCGCGGTGATGTTGAAGCACAGAAAAGAAACCAAGAAAACGGAAGGCGTGATGCGGCGGTGGTGGTGAGAGCGGGAAAAACAAAACAAAAGAAAAAAAACAACAAAAAAAAAGAAGGAAAAACAACAAGAAACAAAAAAGAAAACAAAAAGTCTATCAATATTAAAATGTAAATGGAAATGGAAATGGACCCAGGTATAACCTCCCTGCACAAATAGCAGAGAGTCCGATGATAATAAAAATGTGCCAGAATGTTAACGTCCCTACAAAACAAACCCAACGATAATATTAATGAAAGAGTGAACCGTATGTAACATTGCAACAGACATAATGAAACCTGATAAATTGTATAAGGGCAGCAGCCGTTGACCTTTGGCCCTGTATTCAGAATAAAAAGAGCCAAAGATCGTTACCCCAATGAAAAAGACACTGAAACACGTATGTAACATAGTAGCGATGGCGAGACATTGTAGCATCTGTGACCAGAGAGTTTGCGCTGGACTGCGCGAGTGTTGCGAGCGGTTCTCAGTCAGTCAGTCAGTCTGTGTAGTTGAGGGCTGTACTCTGTCAGTAGTCGTCGCGTGCAGTACGCTAATAGTCGTCATGCAGAGCGGTCGGTCAGTAGTAGCAGCCGAGTGCGGTTGTGTGATGTAGGCGGTCGGCAACACTGGTCAAGATGGTGAATAAGGTATACTGTTAATTAATATAATCATTAGATAATGAGAAATTGTATTTATTGTAATTATGCTCCAACAAGTTCCCCAATAATAATTTTTATTTCAAAAGCATTTTTCAAACATTTAATCTTTTATTGAACTAAAGAGTTCGTTCCACTTCTTTGAAGAAAAATGTCACTAAAATCACAAAAAAAGAGAATATTATTATTTGCAATGCAGTTCCTCCAAGCGCTGCGCAACAACCAGAGCAGAAATGTGACATCCATTTATTCGGAGGTAAGACTTTAATTCCGATTGTTTTGCACAGGGCCAAAGACCGATATTTCGGTTTAATTGAAGTTTCTTGTCACTGAACGGACTTTTTTAAATGTTGTGTGAAGACTTTATATTTGAGTCAGATTGCGAATTGCACATTGTTGTTGCCATTTTCAATACCTCTCATTGTGGGCGAGGTTACAATTAGCGCAATGTCCATTAGCATCCGTAAATAACATTGTCCATTATTTTAAATATTGCTGGGAGGTTACAACACACACACAAAACAAAAAACAAAAAGAAACAAAAAATTGCATTTATATCCGCTCCTCGATTGTAGATACCCCTTACACAGCTGTGTGCAATGAATGAGTGCTGGCTGGTAATTAATTGCACTCCTTGGAGGGAAATGCCATAGGAAGTAGTCTTTAAAAAGTGAATGTTTTTCGTTAAGAGACAAAAGTTACTTTAGAAAAAAAGTAATAGTGGGGCTTGTGTTGTTGAACAAAATAAGTACAATGAACATACGTTATCAGATTTGCGCAATGCAGCGTCACACCACCTCTTGATTATAACACAATATACTATACATCGTCCCGAACCGTGACCAGAGTCGCGAGACGAGCAGAGCACGCCGCCGACGCCCGCTCAGTACAACCGTCCACCCGCTACTACTGTCGACCGACTACTACCTCTCCCGACTCGCGCTACAATATATATAACAACTGTTCCTGGCGACCCGGTGCGTGCCACTACTGTCGTCTGGCGCGGTCCAAGCGCCGACTAGCAGCGATAAAGAACTCTCTGGTCAGACAGAGATGCTGTCATGCCTCGCCATCGCTCTGGTAATGAATACATACGTGTTGCAGCGTGCGTACCACCGGAACACGCAGTGGCGGAGCCAAAGACTGTGTTGTCGAGGTCGAGTGCGAGTGGGAAGAGAGGCAGCGTCGGCACGGAGATGCAAGCGAGCGCGAGACGCACGGGGGCTGCGGCGTGGCGCGTTTGCGGTCGGCGCCTTTGGTGGCAACGGCCGGGACAAGCAGCGGTGTATGGTGTGGTGCGGGGCGGACAGGGGCGGCGGTGGACGGGGAGGAGGCGGCGCGACGACGGCATGGGGGCGAAAACGGGACGGGGGACGGCGGATGTTGAGAGGCGTCACGCGCGGACAGGACACAGACACAGAGACACACAGAGTGGAAAGGGAGGGTGCGCGGTAGTAGTTGGGAATGTGCGTACCGTGCGGGATGGGAGTGGGCGAGGAACACGGTCGTGGCCCCTGTTTTGGGTGCGTGTGATGACGTCGGTGTGTTGTGGGAAGGGAAGGTGCTGTGGCGGCGGCGCGTAATGGGCGTAGGCCGAAAAGAGAAAGGAACGTGGGCAGTGTGTTGGCAAGCGTCGGTTCGACTGCGACGTTGATGGGCAGGGCAGGGCAAGGTTAATGGTGGTAGGAGTAGGCGTGTGGGCGCAAAAAATCTGCCGCTGCAGGCGGTGCCGTAACCGCCATGGCGGGAAGGAGAGAGGGCCAAAGAAAGAAAGAAAGAAGAAAAAAAAGGAGGGGGGGGGGGCGAAAGTGGAGAGGCGGTGGTGTGAGAAGGGCGGGGGCGGAAGGAAGGCAGGAAGGACAAGAGGCGAGGCGACGGCTTGCTTTGTGTATCGGTCGGTCTCTGGCTATGCTTCGTTTTCTGCAGCAGGGTCGGTGCGCGGCGTGGCTCGCGGCAGTGGGAACGCCTGGTGGCTGGACGGCCAGCAATGCGGTTGGATGGGCGGCCACAGCACCGCACCTGTGCCCGAGGAGGAGACGCTGGCGGCGGGCCCTGAGGTGAGGCCGGCTCGGCTGGGGCTGTGGATGTGTAGGTGTGCGCCGCTGCTGCAACAACGAGTAAAACGCGAGAAGAAGGGATGGCGGTAGAGAGGAAAAAAAAAAAAAAGGTCGTGTTGTGTTGATGCGCAGGCAGACGCGTACAGAGGGACGAGCCCGGTCTGCAGCAGGGTGTGGCCGTGCCGAGTGCAGAGCAGCGGCGGCTCGGTTCGGTTCGGCCCGGCCCGGCGGGCCGCGCTGTTGTCGCGGACGTGAGCGCCCCCTGGCGGGTGGCCGGAGGCGGCGCGGCGTGTTGGACGTGTGGCTGGTGGCAGTGCACAATTTGCGAGTGGCTGGCGGTGTGGTGTGGCGGTTGGCGCGTCGGGCGGCGGAGAGGTATGTGTTGCGGGCGCCCTTTGCTGCGCTGCGTCGTTGCGTGTGCCGTACAGGGCGGGCGCTTGTCGACTGTGTGGGCGGTGTGGCGAATTGGCGTGAAACGGCTGCCGAGAGGTGTGTGGTAGCGAGCCGGTCGGTGGTGTCAGTGCGAAGGGGAATGTGCGTGCGTTTGGCGGTTTCGGTGTGCTTTTTGCGGCGTGAGAGTGGGAATTAGTGGGGCCGGCTGTTGTGTTGGTTCCTTGTGTCTTGTGTCGCGTAGCTTGATGGCAACGTGGAAGGACGCCGGTTTCGTTTCGAGCCTTGCGTGTGGTTGTCGACGTTGACTGGTTGGCGTGTGCCGATGCACGTGCATGTGTGGGTCGCGAGTGCGTTTTTGGCTGGCTGTGTGTGTGTGTGTGTGTGTGTTTTGGGGGGGAAGGGGGAGGCGGTGGTGAAAGTGCAGTCGTTGCCACGGGCGTCGTCGGGTGGGGCTGGGGCTGTGCGTCGTGGCGGAAAGGTGGTAGGTTGCGGGAAGCGAGCCCGTCGTTGACGGTGTCGCGTGAGTTGTGAATCGAGTGGGGCGCGGGGCGCGGGACAGGAGCAGCGTGCCGCTGCGTCGTGGTCGTCAGCAGAGGCTGTGCGTGTGCTTGTCCTTTTTGTGGGCGGTTCGTGCGAGGCGTTTTTGTTTTGTGTTGCCCTAGTTGTTAGTTTATTTTGTTTGTGTTTGTTATTTTGAGACGACGACTGGTTGGTGGCGTGCGCGCGAAGTGGCGGTGTGCGCTTCCCGTGTCGTTTGTGTTGTTTGGTTTTTTTGTTTTTGTGTGTTTTTTTTTTTTTTTTTTTGCACTGGGCCCCGGTGGGTGGGTGCGTGTGTGTCGATTGCCGGCTGGCGAGAGGTGCGCCATCGGCGGGGTGGGTCGCCGGCACAAGTAGAGGCGGCGGCGTTGTTGCTGTTGTTGTGTGGTGTTTGTTTTGTTCGGCTGTGTCGGCGAGCTGTGTTGCGGTGCGTGTGAATGGTGGTGCAAAAGTGCTGGCGTTGGGGCTGCGACTGCGACGGCGGCGAGCCGCGGGCGCGCCATTGATAGTGATGTTGTGAACAGCGGCTGTGTACGGTAGTGGTGTTGTTGTAGCACGACGTGCATCCGGGCCGGCGCGGAAAGCGCAGTTGCGGGCGGTTGCCCTTCGGTGCCAGCCATGTCGCGTGAGCGGCGGGTTGCTCTGGTGTCGACACGTGGTGCTCTGGGTTGTTGTGTGGTGCCCTTTGGCCGGTGGGGGTGGTTCGCGTGTGTCTCGTTCGCGCTCGGTGTCTGGTCGTGGTCGTGGTCGTGCTGCTCCCCCGTCTGTCGGCGGTTTCCGACGTCGTCTGTACGTTTTTGTTCGTTTGCGGCGTGCCTGCCGACGTCGTCCCGTCGCGACCTTTCAACCGAAAGTGTGGCGCCCGAAGGTGAACGAACGTAACCCTGACCTCGGCGCTTTACGCTGAGCCGAGCGAACCGAACCGAACCTAACGTGTGGTGTGGCGAGGTGAGCTCAGCCTGTGAGCCCCTAACGTCTACGTAAGGTAAGCTGTCCGGCTCACGCCTCACGTTTGAACGCTTTTGTAACCTACGTTTGACGCTTCTTAACCTAGCACTGACCCCTTAACCTAACGTGTAACCTAACCTAACCTAACCTAACCTAACCTAACCTCTGACGCCTGACGTGTTTGAATGCTTAACCTAAGTTTGACGCTTAACCTAACCCAAGTCCCCTTAACCTAACCCACGTCCACCTAACCTAACCTAACGTAGACGTGTAAACGTAATGTGTAACGCGTAACGTGTAAGGTCGGCTGTCGTGTGTGCTTGACGGCAGATTGGGTTGGTCTGTAGATTCGGATTGCGGTTTGCCTCGGTCGAGGGGTTGGGTCGGAAGCGGCGAGGGGCGGCGGCGCCTGTTGCGCAGGCGGCGTCCGTTTGCGGCGGGCAATTGTTGAGAAACGGCTGTGAATGTTGGCGGGCGAGAGGAGGAGGACGGCGCGCGATGTGGCCCGACGGCTGCGGGCCGATCGGGAAACGGCGGGAGGGCGACGGAAGGCGATGGGGCGGCGGAGGCGCGTTTGCACGGCCGTCATCGCCGCACGCCTCGGCTTGTGTGGCTGTGGCGCCGGCCGCGCTGGCCGGGCTGCCGCGGCGACGGTGTGGGAGTTTTGCCGAAGGTTTGGCCATTGTGGCGGGTCGTCGGCTGGGGCTGTGGGGGCGGCATTTGGGCGGGGGCGGCGATTCTCGGCGGGCCGACCCAGGCTGTAGCGCGCGGTAGCTGCAGTTTGGCCGTGGTTTGCGGCGCTGCCGTGGCGACTGGTTGGCGACTGTGGTGTGGCTGTGTGTAGCCCCATCCTCGGTGGTTTGAAAGGCGCGGGCGGTTGTGGCGCAGGTTTGGGGCTGCTCCGCACAGGCTGTCGGACGTTGGGCGGTAGCAAGCGCGGGAGGCGCGGCGCGGCGGCGCGCAGAGTGGCGGCCGCTCTCTCGGCCGTCCGCGCCCGCCCGCGACACTGGCTGGGCCTTGTGATTCTCTGCTCTTGTGCTTGCGTGCCTGCCGTCCCGCTCGCTCTCGCTGTGTGTTACGCGCGTCGTCGAAATGGCAGATCAGGCGGCTACGAACGAGACTGCTGCGGCACCCGCCGCCACCGGCACTACGAAGAAGGCCAAGTCTGCGTCGTCTGCGAAGAAGCCGCGCGCCAAGCCTGCGCACCCGCGCACCTCTGAGATGGTGACGGCCGCCATCAAGAGTCTGAAGGAGCGCGGCGGGTCGTCGCTGCAGGCGATCAAGAAGTACATAGCCGCGCACTACAAGCTGGACGCGGAGAAGCTGGCGCCGTTTATCAAGAAGTACCTCAAGTCGGCCGTCGTGGCGGGCGAGCTGGTGCAGACGAAGGGGAAGGGCGCGTCCGGCTCGTTCAAGCTTGCCGGCGCCGGCGGCGGGGGGGCGGCCGAGGGCGGCAAGGCTCGTGCTGGCGGTGCCAAGAAGAAGCGCGCCGCTCCGGCCAGCAAGGAGAAGAAGGGCGCCCGTGCGGCCGGCGCAAAGAAGGCTGGTGGCGTGAAGGCGGCGACCGGTCGGAAGGCGGGCGCCGCCAAGAAGGCGTCTGCGGCGTCGGCCGCTCCCGCGGGTGCGAAGAAGGCGGCTGCGGCCAAGCCGGCCAAGGCCAAGTCGCCGTCGAAGGCGAAGAAGGCCGCCAAGGTTCCGACGAAGAAGCCGAAGGCGCCGCGCCCGAAGAAGGCGACGACGCCGTCTAAGGCGAAGGCTTCGCCCAAGAAGAAGAAGTAGAGTAGAGGAGAAAGAGATGGGAAAGGAAGGGTTTGGCGCTTGACTCCGTCGTCCCCACCCCCCGTCGTCGTCTAGTGGCGCGCAAGAGACGCGCGGCCCAAAACGGCCCTTCTCAGGGCCATCAAAGCACGTCGGGGAAGGTTTTGATTGTCGTGTTGCGTTTGGTGTGGGTGTCTGTCTGGCGTTTCTGTATGCCCGTGGGGATGCTGTTTGCGTGCCGTGGTGGTTGGATTGCGGGGGTCGGTGGCGGGTGTGGGCGGCGGTAGCGGTAAGCGGTGTTGTTGTTGTTGTTGTTGTCGTGGTTGATTGTCGCCGTGTTTGTTTTGTGGCGGCGGCCGACGGTTGGTTTTCTGTCACGTTGTTTTGTTTGAATACGTTGGTTGGCTTGCCTGCGTTCGTTCTTCTCGGATGTCTGTCTTGTCGAGTCGTGTCTGGTCTTTGTTTTGTTCCTTTGTGTGTGTGTGTGTTATGTTTTGCAACGGGGGGGCACGTTGAGATGCGGAAGGAGTCGGCGGGGATTTCGGTGGCGTGTAGAGCGAGCGAGCGCGCCTGCCTGGCCGTTGGCCGTCGGAGTGGAGTGCGGGTTTTTTTTGTTTTCGAAACGAAAGCGGCGGCCGGCCAGCCACCCGTGCGGTGTGACGTCGGCCGTTGGGTATTGTGCGCTTTGAGCGCCGGGGAGGGATGATGTGTGATTGTTGCGCGCTGCTAGCAGGCAGGCAGAGTGAGCGGGTGTGGCGGACGGACGGGAAGTGGTGGTTTTTGTTTTTGGGTTGCGGGGCGAGAGGCAGGCGACCGACAAAGTTTGCTCGCGACGGAGAGATGTTAGTGGCCCTGAAAAGGGCCGTTTTTGTTTGTGCGGTGCGGTGCCGCGGCGCGGTTTAGGCGCGCTCGCCGCGGATGCGGCGCGCGAGCTGGATGTCCTTGGGCATGATGGTGACGCGCTTGGCGTGGATTGCGCACAGGTTGGTGTCTTCGAAGAGGCCGACGAGGTAGGCCTCGCTGGCCTCCTGCAGGGCCATGACTGCGGAGCTCTGGAAGCGCAGGTCGGTCTTGAAGTCCTGGGCGATCTCGCGCACTAGGCGCTGGAATGGCAGCTTGCGGATGAGCAGCTCTGTGCTCTTCTGGTAGCGCCTGATTTCTCGCAGGGCGACGGTGCCCGGCCTGTAGCGGTGGGGCTTCTTGACGCCTCCGGTGGCGGGCGCGCTCTTCCTCGCCGCCTTGGTGGCGAGCTGTTTGCGCGGCGCCTTTCCGCCGGTGGACTTGCGGGCCGTTTGCTTTGTGCGGGCCATGGCGGTAGCGGTAGCGGTAGCGGAGCGGCGTGCGTGGAGGTTAGGTGCGGCGCGGCGTCCGGTGCTGCCTTGACAACGGGCCCGCGCGCCTCCGTGCTGCGCTTATATGCCCTCGGTTGCGCGTGGTGGGGGGAGGGCGGGCCAGAGTCTATATAGGGGGGCGGCGGGCGCGCTGGGCGCAGACCGTAGCCGACTCGCCAGCCGCTGCAGCTGCTGTTTGTGCACGTTTTGCTTTGCCCGAGGAAGGAAGGATGACAGGCCGCGGCAAGGGAGGAAAGGGGCTCGGCAAGGGTGGCGCCAAGCGGCACCGCAAGGTGTTGCGCGACAACATCCAGGGCATCACGAAGCCCGCCATCCGCCGCCTGGCTCGCAGGGGCGGCGTGAAGCGCATCTCTGGTCTGATCTACGAGGAGACCCGCGGGGTGCTGAAGGTGTTCCTGGAGAACGTGATCCGCGACGCGGTGACGTACACTGAGCACGCCAAGCGCAAGACTGTGACGGCCATGGACGTGGTGTACGCCCTGAAGAGGCAGGGGCGCACCCTGTACGGTTTCGGCGGTTAGGCTGCGTCGCAGCGGGCGCTGGCCTTCCCGCGGCCGTGCTTGTGGGTGGGAGAGACTAGAAAACGGCCCTTTTCAGGGCCACCACACTGTTCGGAAGTTGAAAAGTGCGAAAGAGTCTGTGTTGTTGCTGCGTGTGTGCGCGCTGTGTTGTTTGTTTGTTTGTTTCTTTCTTTCCGTTTGAGCGACGTGATGTGACTGGGAGGGGAGAAGGAAAGGAAACGTGTCATGTGGCTGGCTGTGTGTGGAGCTGCTTCGTTTGTGTGTCTTTGTATCGATCGCGACGGAGATGGCGGGCGGGCTGTGTGTTGTTGTGCGAGAGGCGGTGATTATTTGCTTGCGTGGTTTGTCTCTGTGTGTTTGTTTGCGGCGGCGTTGGGGTTTCCGAGGCAAGGCGTGTGGGCATAGGCGGCCGGATCAGCTGTTTCGTTCGTGTCGACGGCCGTTGCGCGCGGGAGTGGAGGGCGGTGTGTCGACACGCCTCCCTTTAACAATGGTCATTATTGCTGCCGTTGTCGGTTTGGAAGGCGACTGCGACGGTGCAAAATGTGTGCGTGTGTGTGTGTGTTGGGCCACACGGGCTGTGTGGACGACAAGATGGCGGACGTGCGCCGGCGGCGGCTGTGCTGTGACAGTGCAAAGTTAAAACAAAACAAGGTGCGGCGAGGACGACTGAAATTTTGCTTTGGACGTAGGTTTGTGTGGTGGCCCTGAAAAGGGCCGATTGTTGTGGGCCGAGCCGGCAAAGCGCGTTGCGTGCAGGGGAGCACGCGGCGCTGCGATTGCCTGGCCTCCTTTAGGCCTTCTTCTCGGTCTTCTTTGGCAGCAGGACGGCCTGGATGTTGGGCAGGACACCACCCTGTGCGATGGTGACGCCCGACAGGAGCTTGTTGAGCTCCTCGTCGTTGCGGATGGCAAGCTGCAGGTGGCGCGGGATGATGCGCGTCTTCTTGTTGTCGCGGGCCGCGTTTCCGGCCAGCTCGAGCACCTCAGCCGCGAGGTACTCCATGACGGCGGCGAGGTAGACGGGCGCCCCGGCGCCGACGCGCTCTGCGTAGTTTCCCTTGCGCAGGAGGCGGTGGATTCTGCCGACCGGGAACTGGAGCCCAGCCCTGCTTGAGCGGGACTTTGACTTGCCCTTGACTTTGCCTCCCTTTCCGCGTCCGGACATGGCGATGGGCTAGCGACGGTGCACACGAAACGGAAACGAAAACGACCGGTGCGAGCGGCAGCGAGTCGAGCAGCGGAGTGCGTGCCGGCGCAGCCGGGGTGGGGGTGCTTTATGGGCTCGGGTGCGGCGGCCGGTTGCGCGCGCGCCCCATTGGTCGGCGGCCGCAACAGGGCGAGCTGGTAAAGGTGCGGCGGCGGCTGGCGGCGGGTGCCACTGTGTGGGGAGACGCTGACTAGAGCGGAGCGCTTGCTACTGGTGTTGCTGCTGCCGTACGTTGGTTGGAGATGCCGCCCAAGACTAGCGGGAAGGCCGCCAAGAAGGCTGGCAAGGCGCAGAAGAACATTTCGAAGGGCGACAAGAAGAAGAAGCGCAAGAGGAAGGAGAGCTATGCCATCTACATCTACAAGGTGCTGAAGCAGGTGCACCCTGACACGGGCATCTCGTCGAAGGCGATGAGCATCATGAACAGCTTCGTGAACGACATTTTCGAGCGCATTGCGGCCGAGGCTTCTCGCCTGGCGCACTACAACAAGCGCTCGACCATCACGTCCCGCGAGATCCAGACCGCTGTGCGGCTGTTGCTGCCTGGCGAGCTGGCCAAGCACGCCGTGAGCGAGGGCACGAAGGCGGTGACCAAGTACACGAGCTCCAAGTAAGGAGGTGGCTCTGGAATGGAAGGAAGGATGGAGAAGGCTCCTCCGTTGCGAGAGCGGCGAAACGGCCCTTTTCAGGGCCACCAACTTGCCTTTTGCGGGAAGGGCGGAATTGTTGTTGTTGTTGTTGTTTGTGTGGACGGCTGTGATGTATGTGTGCATTTTGATTGTGGGTGGGGGGGCGCGTCAAAGCGTGTTGCGCGGGGTACGGCCACGAGGTTGGTCGCCGTGGCGTGGAATGGTGGCACGCCTCGTTGGCGTGGTTTTTGACCCATTGGTGTTGTTGGGGTGTGTGTGTGTTTGTGTGTTACCCGTCTGCGAGGGGGGACAGTGCGATCGGCGACTTTTGTGTCACCGTAACGACGGCCGTTTGCGGGTTTGTTTTTTTGCACATCATACATGGCGAGGGTGAAATGTGAAATGTTTTTGTTTGGTTTGTTTTTGCCGCCCACTATTCCCTTTGCTGTACGCCGAGTTTGACAATGGTGCGACGTAACTGCAGCGTGGAGGTGTGTGAGT
>NW_025725746.1:0-23824 GCF_021461395.2 Schistocerca americana | reverse complement strand
TCTGTCCCAAGTGGCATGGAATATATACATCTGACGTAAGTCGTTGTTTAATGGCATCTTTGACTCTAGCAACAAATTTCCTGATACATTACACAGTTCTTCTGTTATGTGATTCTGTATTCTCCTACTTTCAGCCTGTTTCGACTTCTCTGAGAGATGTTAATAGTAAGATTGTGAGATTTTTCTGGAATATTCTCGTGAACGAACTTCCCATCGGACAATATACAGTGGTGTCCAAAATTAAACCAACAAAGCGCTATTTTCCTGTCCCAAGTGGCATGGAATATATACATCTGACGTAAGTCGTTGTTTAATGGCATCTTTGACTCTAGCAACAAATTTCCTGATACATTACACAGTTTTTCTGTTATGTTATTCTGTATTCTCCTACTTTCAGCCTGTTTCGACTTCTCTGAGAGATGTTAATAGTAAGATTGTGAGATTTTTCTGGAATATTCTCGTGAATGAACTTCCCATCGGACAATATACACTGGTGTCCAAAATAAACCAACAAAGCGCTATTTTCCTGTCCAAGTGGCATGGAATATATACATCTGACGTAAGTCGTTGTTTAATGGCATCTTTGACTCTAGCAACAAATTTCCTGATACATTACACAGTTTTTCTGTTATGTTATTCTGTATTCTCCCTACTTTCAGCCTGTTTCGACTTCTCTGAGAGATGTTAATAGTAAGATTGTGAGATTTTTCTGGAATATTCTCGTGAATGAACTTCCCATCGGACAATATACACTGGTGTCCAAAATAAACCAACAAAGCGCTATTTTCCTGTCCCAAGTGGCATGGAATATATACATCTGACGTAAGTCGTTGTTTAATGGCATCTTTGACTCTAGCAACAAATTTCCTGATACATTACACAGTTTTTCTGTTATGTTATTCTGTATTCTCCTACTTTCAGCCTGTTTCGACTTCTCTGAGAGATGTTAATAGTAAGATTGTGAGATTTTTCTGGAATATTCTCGTGAATGAACTTCCCATCGGACAATATACACTGGTGTCCAAAATAAACCAACAAAGCGCTATTTTCCTGTCCCAAGTGGCATGGAATATATACATCTGACGTAAGTCGTTGTTTAATGGCATCTTTGACTCTAGCAACAAATTTCCTGATACATTACACAGTTTTTCTGTTATGTTATTCCGTATTCTCCTACTTTCAGCCTGTTTCGACTTCTCTGAGAGATGTTAATAGTAAGATTGTGAGATTTTTCTGGAATATTCTCGTGAATGAACTTCCCATCGGACAATATACACTGGTGTCCAAAATAAACCAACAAAGCGCTATTTTCCTGTCCCAAGTGGCATGGAATATATACATCTGACGTAAGTCGTTGTTTAATGGCATCTTTGACTCTAGCAACAAATTTCCTGATACATTACACAGTTTTTCTGTTATGTTATTCTGTATTCTCCTACTTTCAGCTTGTTTCGACTTCTCTGAGAGATGTTAATAGTAAGATTGTGAGATTTTTCTGGAATATTCTCGTGAATGAACTTCCCATCGGACAATATACACTGGTGTCCAAAATAAACCAACAAAGCGCTATTTTCCTGTCCCAAGTGGCATGGAATATATACATCTGACGTAAGTCGTTGTTTAATGGCATCTTTGACTCTAGCAACAAATTTCCTGATACATTACACAGTTCTTCTGTTATGTGATTCTGTATTCTCCTACTTTCAGCCTGTTTCGACTTCTCTGAGAGATGTTAATAGTAAGATTGTGAGATTTTTCTGGAATATTCTCGTGAACGAACTTCCCATCGGACAATATACAGTGGTGTCCAAAATTAAACCAACAAAGCGCTATTTTCCTGTCCCAAGTGGCATGGAATATATACATCTGACGTAAGTCGTTGTTTAATGGCATCTTTGACTCTAGCAACAAATTTCCTGATACATTACACAGTTTTTCTGTTATGTTATTCTGTATTCTCCTACTTTCAGCCTGTTTCGACTTCTCTGAGAGATGTTAATAGTAAGATTGTGAGATTTTTCTGGAATATTCTCGTGAATGAACTTCCCATCGGACAATATACACTGGTGTCCAAAATAAACCAACAAAGCGCTATTTTCCTGTCCCAAGTGGCATGGAATATATACATCTGACGTAAGTCGTTGTTTAATGGCATCTTTGACTCTAGCAACAAATTTCCTGATACATTACACAGTTCTTCTGTTATGTGATTCTGTATTCTCCTACTTTCAGCCTGTTTCGACTTCTCTGAGAGATGTTAATAGTAAGATTGTGAGATTTTTCTGGAATATTCTCGTGAACGAACTTCCCATCGGACAATATACAGTGGTGTCCAAAATTAAACCAACAAAGCGCTATTTTCCTGTCCCAAGTGGCATGGAATATATACATCTGACGTAAGTCGTTGTTTAATGGCATCTTTGACTCTAGCAACAAATTTCCTGATACATTACACAGTTTTTCTGTTATGTTATTCTGTATTCTCCTACTTTCAGCCTGTTTCGACTTCTCTGAGAGATGTTAATAGTAAGATTGTGAGATTTTTCTGGAATATTCTCGTGAATGAACTTCCCATCGGACAATATACACTGGTGTCCAAAATAAACCAACAAAGCGCTATTTTCCTGTCCCAAGTGGCATGGAATATATACATCTGACGTAAGTCGTTGTTTAATGGCATCTTTGACTCTAGCAACAAATTTCCTGATACATTACACAGTTTTTCTGTTATGTTATTCTGTATTCTCCTACTTTCAGCCTGTTTCGACTTCTCTGTGAGATGTTAATAGTAAGATTGTGAGATTTTTCTGGAATATTCTCGTGAATGAACTTCCCATCGGACAATATACAGTGGTGTCCAAAATAAACCAACAAAGCGCTATTTTCCTGTCCCAAGTGGCATGGAATATATACATCTGACGTAAGTCGTTGTTTAATGGCATCTTTGACTCTAGCAACAAATTTCCTGATACATTACACAGTTTTTCTGTTATGTTATTCTGTATTCTCCTACTTTCAGCCTGTTTCGACTTCTCTGAGAGATGGTTAATAGTAAGATTGTGAGATTTTTCTGGAATATTCTCGTGAATGAACTTCCCATCGGACAATATACACTGGTGTCCAAAATAAACCAACAAAGCGCTATTTTCCTGTCCCAAGTGGCATGGAATATATACATCTGACGTAAGTCGTTGTTTAATGGCATCTTTGACTCTAGCAACAAATTTCCTGATACATTACACAGTTTTTCTGTTATGTTATTCTGTATTCTCCTACTTTCAGCCTGTTTCGACTTCTCTGAGAGATGTTAATAGTAAGATTGTGAGATTTTTCTGGAATATTCTCGTGAATGAACTTCCCATCGGACAATATACACTGGTGTCCAAAATAAACCAACAAAGCGCTATTTTCCTGTCCCAAGTGGCATGGAATATATACATCTGACGTAAGTCGTTGTTTAATGGCATCTTTGACTCTAGCAACAAATTTCCTGATACATTACACAGTTTTTCTGTTATGTTATTCTGTATTCTCCTACTTTCAGCCTGTTTCGACTTCTCTGAGAGATGTTAATAGTAAGATTGTGAGATTTTTCTGGAATATTCTCGTGAATGAACTTCCCATCGGACAATATACACTGGTGTCCAAAATAAACCAACAAAGCGCTATTTTCCTGTCCCAAGTGGCATGGAATATATACATCTGACGTAAGTCGTTGTTTAATGGCATCTTTGACTCTAGCAACAAATTTCCTGATACATTACACAGTTTTTCTGTTATGTTATTCTGTATTCTCCTACTTTCAGCCTGTTTCGACTTCTCTGAGAGATGTTAATAGTAAGATTGTGAGATTTTTCTGGAATATTCTCGTGAATCAACTTCCCATCGGACAATATACACTGGTGTCCAAAATAAACCAACAAAGCGCTATTTTCCTGTCCCAAGTGGCATGGAATATATACATCTGACGTAAGTCGTTGTTTAATGGCATCTTTGACTCTAGCAACAAATTTCCTGATACATTACACAGTTCTTCTGTTATGTGATTCTGTATTCTCCTACTTTCAGCCTGTTTCGACTTCTCTGAGAGATGTTAATAGTAAGATTGTGAGATTTTTCTGGAATATTCTCGTGAACGAACTTCCCCATCGGACAATATACAGTGGTGTCCAAAATTAAACCAACAAAGCGCTATTTTCCTGTCCCAAGTGGCATGGAATATATACATCTGACGTAAGTCGTTGTTTAATGGCATCTTTGACTCTAGCAACAAATTTCCTGATACATTACACAGTTTTTCTGTTATGTTATTCTGTATTCTCCTACTTTCAGCCTGTTTCGACTTCTCTGAGAGATGTTAATAGTAAGATTGTGAGATTTTTCTGGAATATTCTCGTGAATGAACTTCCCATCGGACAATATACACTGGTGTCCAAAATAAACCAACAAAGCGCTATTTTCCTGTCCCAAGTGGCATGGAATATATACATCTGACGTAAGTCGTTGTTTAATGGCATCTTTGACTCTAGCAACAAATTTCCTGATACATTACACAGTTTTTCTGTTATGTTATTCTGTATTCTCCTACTTTCAGCCTGTTTCGACTTCTCTGAGAGATGTTAATAGTAAGATTGTGAGATTTTTCTGGAATATTCTCGTGAATGAACTTCCCATCGGACAATATACACTGGTGTCCAAAATAAACCAACAAAGCGCTATTTTCCTGTCCCAAGTGGCATGGAATATATACATCTGACGTAAGTCGTTGTTTAATGGCATCTTTGACTCTAGCAACAAATTTCCTGATACATTACACAGTTTTTCTGTTATGTTATTCTGTATTCTCCTACTTTCAGCCTGTTTCGACTTCTCTGAGAGATGTTAATAGTAAGATTGTGAGATTTTTCTGGAATATTCTCGTGAATGAACTTCCCATCGGACAATATACACTGGTGTCCAAAATAAACCAACAAAGCGCTATTTTCCTGTCCCAAGTGGCATGGAATATATACATCTGACGTAAGTCGTTGTTTAATGGCATCTTTGACTCTAGCACCAAATTTCCTGATACATTACACAGTTCTTCTGTTATGTGATTCTGTATTCTCCTACTTTCAGCCTGTTTCGACTTCTCTGAGAGATGTTAATAGTAAGATTGTGAGATTTTTCTGGAATATTCTCGTGAATGAACTTCCCATCGGACAATATACACTGGTGTCCAAAATAAACCAACAAAGCGCTATTTTCCTGTCCCAAGTGGCATGGAATATATACATCTGACGTAAGTCGTTGTTTAATGGCATCTTTGACTCTAGCAACAAATTTCCTGATACATTACACAGTTTTTCTGTTATTTTATTCTGTATTCTCCTACTTTCAGCCTGTTTCGACTTCTCTGAGAGATGTTAATAGTAAGATTGTGAGATTTTTCTGGAATATTCTCGTGAATGAACTTCCCATCGGACAATATACACTGGTGTCCAAAATAAACCAACAAAGCGCTATTTTCCTGTCCCAAGTGGCATGGAATATATACATCTGACGTAAGTCGTTGTTTAATGGCATCTTTGACTCTAGCACCAAATTTCCTGATACATTACACAGTTCTTCTGTTATGTGATTCTGTATTCTCCTACTTTCAGCCTGTTTCGACTTCTCTGAGAGATGTTAATAGTAAGATTGTGAGATTTTTCTGGAATATTCTCGTGAACGAACTTCCCATCGGACAATATACAGTGGTGTCCAAAATAAACCAACAAAGCGCTATTTTCCTGTCCCAAGTGGCATGGAATATATACATCTGACGTAAGTCGTTGTTTAATGGCATCTTTGACTCTAGCACCAAATTTCCTGATACATTACACAGTTTTTCTGTTATGTTATTCTGTATTCTCCTACTTTCAGCCTGTTTCGACTTCTCTGAGAGATGTTAATAGTAAGATTGTGAGATTTTTCTGGAATATTCTCGTGAACGAACTTCCCATCGGACAATATACAGTGGTGTCCAAAATTAAACCAACAAAGCGCTATTTTCCTGTCCCAAGTGGCATGGAATATATACATCTGACGTAAGTCGTTGTTTAATGGCATCTTTGACTCTAGCAACAAATTTCCTGATACATTACACAGTTTTTCTGTTATGTTATTCTGTATTCTCCTACTTTCAGCCTGTTTCGACTTCTCTGAGAGATGTTAATAGTAAGATTGTGAGATTTTTCTGGAATATTCTCGTGAATGAACTTCCCATCGGACAATATACACTGGTGTCCAAAATAAACCAACAAAGCGCTATTTTCCTGTCCCAAGTGGCATGGAATATATACATCTGACGTAAGTCGTTGTTTAATGGCATCTTTGACTCTAGCAACAAATTTCCTGATACATTACACAGTTTTTCTGTTATGTTATTCTGTATTCTCCTACTTTCAGCCTGTTTCGACTTCTCTGAGAGATGTTAATAGTAAGATTGTGAGATTTTTCTGGAATATTCTCGTGAATGAACTTCCCATCGGACAATATACACTGGTGTCCAAAATAAACCAACAAAGCGCTATTTTCCTGTCCCAAGTGGCATGGAATATATACATCTGACGTAAGTCGTTGTTTAATGGCATCTTTGACTCTAGCAACAAATTTCCTGATACATTACACAGTTTTTCTGTTATGTTATTCTGTATTCTCCTACTTTCAGCCTGTTTCGACTTCTCTGAGAGATGTTAATAGTAAGATTGTGAGATTTTTCTGGAATATTCTCGTGAATGAACTTCCCATCGGACAATATACACTGGTGTCCAAAATAAACCAACAAAGCGCTATTTTCCTGTCCCAAGTGGCATGGAATATATACATCTGACGTAAGTCGTTGTTTAATGGCATCTTTGACTCTAGCAACAAATTTCCTGATACATTACACAGTTTTTCTGTTATGTTATTCTGTATTCTCCTACTTTCAGCCTGTTTCGACTTCTCTGAGAGATGTTAATAGTAAGATTGTGAGATTTTTCTGGAATATTCTCGTGAATGAACTTCCCATCGGACAATATACACTGGTGTCCAAAATAAACCAACAAAGCGCTATTTTCCTGTCCCAAGTGGCATGGAATATATACATCTGACGTAAGTCGTTGTTTAATGGCATCTTTGACTCTAGCAACAAATTTCCTGATACATTACACAGTTTTTCTGTTATGTTATTCTGTATTCTCCTACTTTCAGCCTGTTTCGACTTCTCTGAGAGATGTTAATAGTAAGATTGTGAGATTTTTCTGGAATATTCTCGTGAATGAACTTCCCATCGGACAATATACACTGGTGTCCAAAATAAACCAACAAAGCGCTATTTTCCTGTCCCAAGTGGCATGGAATATATACATCTGACGTAAGTCGTTGTTTAATGGCATCTTTGACTCTAGCAACAAATTTCCTGATACATTACACAGTTTTTCTGTTATGTTATTCTGTATTCTCCTACTTTCAGCCTGTTTCGACTTCTCTGAGAGATGTTAATAGTAAGATTGTGAGATTTTTCTGGAATATTCTCGTGAATGAACTTCCCATCGGACAATATACACTGGTGTCCAAAATAAACCAACAAAGCGCTATTTTCCTGTCCCAAGTGGCATGGAATATATACATCTGACGTAAGTCGTTGTTTAATGGCATCTTTGACTCTAGCAACAAATTTCCTGATACATTACACAGTTCTTCTGTTATGTGATTCTGTATTCTCCTACTTTCAGCCTGTTTCGACTTCTCTGAGAGATGTTAATAGTAAGATTGTGAGATTTTTCTGGAATATTCTCGTGAATGAACTTCCCATCGGACAATATACACTGGTGTCCAAAATAAACCAACAAAGCGCTATTTTCCTGTCCCAAGTGGCATGGAATATATACATCTGACGTAAGTCGTTGTTTAATGGCATCTTTGACTCTAGCAACAAATTTCCTGATACATTACACAGTTTTTCTGTTATGTTATTCTGTATTCTCCTACTTTCAGCCTGTTTCGACTTCTCTGAGAGATGTTAATAGTAAGATTGTGAGATTTTTCTGGAATATTCTCGTGAATGAACTTCCCATCGGACAATATACACTGGTGTCCAAAATAAACCAACAAAGCGCTATTTTCCTGTCCCAAGTGGCATGGAATATATACATCTGACGTAAGTCGTTGTTTAATGGCATCTTTGACTCTAGCAACAAATTTCCTGATACATTACACAGTTTTTCTGTTATGTTATTCTGTATTCTCCTACTTTCAGCCTGTTTCGACTTCTCTGTGAGATGTTAATAGTAAGATTGTGAGATTTTTCTGGAATATTCTCGTGAATGAACTTCCCATCGGACAATATACAGTGGTGTCCAAAATAAACCAACAAAGCGCTATTTTCCTGTCCCAAGTGGCATGGAATATATACATCTGACGTAAGTCGTTGTTTAATGGCATCTTTGACTCTAGCAACAAATTTCCTGATACATTACACAGTTTTTCTGTTATGTTATTCTGTATTCTCCTACTTTCAGCCTGTTTCGACTTCTCTGAGAGATGTTAATAGTAAGATTGTGAGATTTTTCTGGAATATTCTCGTGAATGAACTTCCCATCGGACAATATACACTGGTGTCCAAAATAAACCAACAAAGCGCTATTTTCCTGTCCCAAGTGGCATGGAATATATACATCTGACGTAAGTCGTTGTTTAATGGCATCTTTGACTCTAGCAACAAATTTCCTGATACATTACACAGTTTTTCTGTTATGTTATTCTGTATTCTCCTACTTTCAGCCTGTTTCGACTTCTCTGAGAGATGTTAATAGTAAGATTGTGAGATTTTTCTGGAATATTCTCGTGAATGAACTTCCCATCGGACAATATACACTGGTGTCCAAAATAAACCAACAAAGCGCTATTTTCCTGTCCCAAGTGGCATGGAATATATACATCTGACGTAAGTCGTTGTTTAATGGCATCTTTGACTCTAGCAACAAATTTCCTGATACATTACACAGTTTTTCTGTTATGTTATTCTGTATTCTCCTACTTTCAGCCTGTTTCGACTTCTCTGAGAGATGTTAATAGTAAGATTGTGAGATTTTTCTGGAATATTCTCGTGAATGAACTTCCCATCGGACAATATACACTGGTGTCCAAAATAAACCAACAAAGCGCTATTTTCCTGTCCCAAGTGGCATGGAATATATACATCTGACGTAAGTCGTTGTTTAATGGCATCTTTGACTCTAGCAACAAATTTCCTGATACATTACACAGTTTTTCTGTTATGTTATTCTGTATTCTCCTACTTTCAGCCTGTTTCGACTTCTCTGAGAGATGTTAATAGTAAGATTGTGAGATTTTTCTGGAATATTCTCGTGAATGAACTTCCCATCGGACAATATACACTGGTGTCCAAAATAAACCAACAAAGCGCTATTTTCCTGTCCCAAGTGGCATGGAATATATACATCTGACGTAAGTCGTTGTTTAATGGCATCTTTGACTCTAGCAACAAATTTCCTGATACATTACACAGTTCTTCTGTTATGTGATTCTGTATTCTCCTACTTTCAGCCTGTTTCGACTTCTCTGAGAGATGTTAATAGTAAGATTGTGAGATTTTTCTGGAATATTCTCGTGAACGAACTTCCCATCGGACAATATACAGTGGTGTCCAAAATTAAACCAACAAAGCGCTATTTTCCTGTCCCAAGTGGCATGGAATATATACATCTGACGTAAGTCGTTGTTTAATGGCATCTTTGACTCTAGCAACAAATTTCCTGATACATTACACAGTTTTTCTGTTATGTTATTCTGTATTCTCCTACTTTCAGCCTGTTTCGACTTCTCTGAGAGATGTTAATAGTAAGATTGTGAGATTTTTCTGGAATATTCTCGTGAATGAACTTCCCATCGGACAATATACACTGGTGTCCAAAATAAACCAACAAAGCGCTATTTTCCTGTCCCAAGTGGCATGGAATATATACATCTGACGTAAGTCGTTGTTTAATGGCATCTTTGACTCTAGCAACAAATTTCCTGATACATTACACAGTTTTTCTGTTATGTTATTCTGTATTCTCCTACTTTCAGCCTGTTTCGACTTCTCTGAGAGATGTTAATAGTAAGATTGTGAGATTTTTCTGGAATATTCTCGTGAATGAACTTCCCATCGGACAATATACACTGGTGTCCAAAATAAACCAACAAAGCGCTATTTTCCTGTCCCAAGTGGCATGGAATATATACATCTGACGTAAGTCGTTGTTTAATGGCATCTTTGACTCTAGCAACAAATTTCCTGATACATTACACAGTTTTTCTGTTATGTTATTCTGTATTCTCCTACTTTCAGCCTGTTTCGACTTCTCTGAGAGATGTTAATAGTAAGATTGTGAGATTTTTCTGGAATATTCTCGTGAATGAACTTCCCATCGGACAATATACACTGGTGTCCAAAATAAACCAACAAAGCGCTATTTTCCTGTCCCAAGTGGCATGGAATATATACATCTGACGTAAGTCGTTGTTTAATGGCATCTTTGACTCTAGCACCAAATTTCCTGATACATTACACAGTTCTTCTGTTATGTGATTCTGTATTCTCCTACTTTCAGCCTGTTTCGACTTCTCTGAGAGATGTTAATAGTAAGATTGTGAGATTTTTCTGGAATATTCTCGTGAATGAACTTCCCATCGGACAATATACACTGGTGTCCAAAATAAACCAACAAAGCGCTATTTTCCTGTCCCAAGTGGCATGGAATATATACATCTGACGTAAGTCGTTGTTTAATGGCATCTTTGACTCTAGCAACAAATTTCCTGATACATTACACAGTTTTTCTGTTATTTTATTCTGTATTCTCCTACTTTCAGCCTGTTTCGACTTCTCTGAGAGATGTTAATAGTAAGATTGTGAGATTTTTCTGGAATATTCTCGTGAATGAACTTCCCATCGGACAATATACACTGGTGTCCAAAATAAACCAACAAAGCGCTATTTTCCTGTCCCAAGTGGCATGGAATATATACATCTGACGTAAGTCGTTGTTTAATGGCATCTTTGACTCTAGCAACAAATTTCCTGATACATTACACAGTTCTTCTGTTATGTGATTCTGTATTCTCCTACTTTCAGCCTGTTTCGACTTCTCTGAGAGATGTTAATAGTAAGATTGTGAGATTTTTCTGGAATATTCTCGTGAACGAACTTCCCATCGGACAATATACAGTGGTGTCCAAAATAAACCAACAAAGCGCTATTTTCCTGTCCCAAGTGGCATGGAATATATACATCTGACGTAAGTCGTTGTTTAATGGCATCTTTGACTCTAGCACCAAATTTCCTGATACATTACACAGTTTTTCTGTTATGTTATTCTGTATTCTCCTACTTTCAGCCTGTTTCGACTTCTCTGAGAGATGTTAATAGTAAGATTGTGAGATTTTTCTGGAATATTCTCGTGAACGAACTTCCCATCGGACAATATACAGTGGTGTCCAAAATTAAACCAACAAAGCGCTATTTTCCTGTCCCAAGTGGCATGGAATATATACATCTGACGTAAGTCGTTGTTTAATGGCATCTTTGACTCTAGCAACAAATTTCCTGATACATTACACAGTTTTTCTGTTATGTTATTCTGTATTCTCCTACTTTCAGCCTGTTTCGACTTCTCTGAGAGATGTTAATAGTAAGATTGTGAGATTTTTCTGGAATATTCTCGTGAATGAACTTCCCATCGGACAATATACACTGGTGTCCAAAATAAACCAACAAAGCGCTATTTTCCTGTCCCAAGTGGCATGGAATATATACATCTGACGTAAGTCGTTGTTTAATGGCATCTTTGACTCTAGCAACAAATTTCCTGATACATTACACAGTTTTTCTGTTATGTTATTCTGTATTCTCCTACTTTCAGCCTGTTTCGACTTCTCTGAGAGATGTTAATAGTAAGATTGTGAGATTTTTCTGGAATATTCTCGTGAATGAACTTCCCATCGGACAATATACACTGGTGTCCAAAATAAACCAACAAAGCGCTATTTTCCTGTCCCAAGTGGCATGGAATATATACATCTGACGTAAGTCGTTGTTTAATGGCATCTTTGACTCTAGCAACAAATTTCCTGATACATTACACAGTTTTTCTGTTATGTTATTCTGTATTCTCCTACTTTCAGCCTGTTTCGACTTCTCTGAGAGATGTTAATAGTAAGATTGTGAGATTTTTCTGGAATATTCTCGTGAATGAACTTCCCATCGGACAATATACACTGGTGTCCAAAATAAACCAACAAAGCGCTATTTTCCTGTCCCAAGTGGCATGGAATATATACATCTGACGTAAGTCGTTGTTTAATGGCATCTTTGACTCTAGCAACAAATTTCCTGATACATTACACAGTTTTTCTGTTATGTTATTCTGTATTCTCCTACTTTCAGCCTGTTTCGACTTCTCTGAGAGATGTTAATAGTAAGATTGTGAGATTTTTCTGGAATATTCTCGTGAATGAACTTCCCATCGGACAATATACACTGGTGTCCAAAATAAACCAACAAAGCGCTATTTTCCTGTCCCAAGTGGCATGGAATATATACATCTGACGTAAGTCGTTGTTTAATGGCATCTTTGACTCTAGCAACAAATTTCCTGATACATTACACAGTTTTTCTGTTATGTTATTCTGTATTCTCCTACTTTCAGCCTGTTTCGACTTCTCTGAGAGATGTTAATAGTAAGATTGTGAGATTTTTCTGGAATATTCTCGTGAATGAACTTCCCATCGGACAATATACACTGGTGTCCAAAATAAACCAACAAAGCGCTATTTTCCTGTCCCAAGTGGCATGGAATATATACATCTGACGTAAGTCGTTGTTTAATGGCATCTTTGACTCTAGCAACAAATTTCCTGATACATTACACAGTTTTTCTGTTATGTTATTCTGTATTCTCCTACTTTCAGCCTGTTTCGACTTCTCTGAGAGATGTTAATAGTAAGATTGTGAGATTTTTCTGGAATATTCTCGTGAATGAACTTCCCATCGGACAATATACACTGGTGTCCAAAATAAACCAACAAAGCGCTATTTTCCTGTCCCAAGTGGCATGGAATATATACATCTGACGTAAGTCGTTGTTTAATGGCATCTTTGACTCTAGCAACAAATTTCCTGATACATTACACAGTTCTTCTGTTATGTGATTCTGTATTCTCCTACTTTCAGCCTGTTTCGACTTCTCTGAGAGATGTTAATAGTAAGATTGTGAGATTTTTCTGGAATATTCTCGTGAATGAACTTCCCATCGGACAATATACACTGGTGTCCAAAATAAACCAACAAAGCGCTATTTTCCTGTCCCAAGTGGCATGGAATATATACATCTGACGTAAGTCGTTGTTTAATGGCATCTTTGACTCTAGCAACAAATTTCCTGATACATTACACAGTTTTTCTGTTATGTTATTCTGTATTCTCCTACTTTCAGCCTGTTTCGACTTCTCTGAGAGATGTTAATAGTAAGATTGTGAGATTTTTCTGGAATATTCTCGTGAATGAACTTCCCATCGGACAATATACAGTGGTGTCCAAAATAAACCAACAAAGCGCTATTTTCCTGTCCCAAGTGGCATGGAATATATACATCTGACGTAAGTCGTTGTTTAATGGCATCTTTGACTCTAGCACCAAATTTCCTGATACATTACACAGTTCTTCTGTTATGTGATTCTGTATTCTCCTACTTTCAGCCTGTTTCGACTTCTCTGAGAGATGTTAATAGTAAGATTGTGAGATTTTTCTGGAATATTCTCGTGAATGAACTTCCCATCGGACAATATACACTGGTGTCCAAAATAAACCAACAAAGCGCTATTTTCCTGTCCCAAGTGGCATGGAATATATACATCTGACGTAAGTCGTTGTTTAATGGCATCTTTGACTCTAGCACCAAATTTCCTGATACATTACACAGTTCTTCTGTTATGTGATTCTGTATTCTCCTACTTTCAGCCTGTTTCGACTTCTCTGAGAGATGTTAATAGTAAGATTGTGAGATTTTTCTGGAATATTCTCGTGAATGAACTTCCCATCGGACAATATACACTGGTGTCCAAAATAAACCAACAAAGCGCTATTTTCCTGTCCCAAGTGGCATGGAATATATACATCAGACGTAAGTCGTTGTTTAATGGCATCTTTGACTCTAGCACCAAATTTCCTGATACATTACACAGTTCTTCTGTTATGTGATTCTGTATTCTCCTACTTTCAGCCTGTTTCGACTTCTCTGAGAGATGTTAATAGTAAGATTGTGAGATTTTTCTGGAATATTCTCGTGAATGAACTTCCCATCGGACAATATACACTGGTGTCCAAAATAAACCAACAAAGCGCTATTTTCCTGTCCCAAGTGGCATGGAATATATACATCTGACGTAAGTCGTTGTTTAATGGCATCTTTGACTCTAGCACCAAATTTCCTGATACATTACACAGTTCTTCTGTTATGTTATTCTGTATTCTCCTACTTTCAGCCTGTTTCGACTTCTCTGAGAGATGTTAATAGTAAGATTGTGAGATTTTTCTGGAATATTCTCGTGAATGAACTTCCCATCGGACAATATACAGTGGTGTGCAAAATAAACCAACAAAGCGCTATTTTCCTGTCCCAAGTGGCATGGAATATATACATCTGACGTAAGTCGTTGTTTAATGGCATCTTTGACTCTAGCACCAAATTTCCTGATACATTACACAGTTCTTCTGTTATGTGATTCTGTATTCTCCTACTTTCAGCCTGTTTCGACTTCTCTGAGAGATGTTAATAGTAAGATTGTGAGATTTTTCTGGAATATTCTCGTGAATGAACTTCCCATTGGACAATATACACTGGTGTAAAAAATAAACCAACAAAGCGCTATTTTCCTGTCCCAAGTGGCATGGAATGTATACATCTGACGTAAGTCGTTGTTTAATGGCATCTTTGACTCTAGCACCAAATTTCCTGATACATTACACAGTTCTTCTGTTATGTGATTCTGTATTCTCCTACTTTCAGCCTGTTTCGACTTCTCTGAGAGATGTTAATAGTAAGATTGTGAGATTTTTCTGGAATATTCTCGTGAATGAACTTCCCATCGGACAATATACAGTGGTGTCCAAAATAAACCAACAAAGCGCTATTTTCCTGTCCCAAGTGGCATGGAATATATACATCTGACGTAAGTCGTTGTTTAATGGCATCTTTGACTCTAGCACCAAATTTCCTGATACATTACACAGTTCTTCTGTTATGTTATTCTGTATTCTCCTACTTTCAGCCTGTTTCGACTTCTCTGAGAGATGTTAATAGTAAGATTGTGAGATTTTTCTGGAATATTCTCGTGAATGAACTTCCCATCGGACAATATACACTGGTGTCCAAAATAAACCAACAAAGCGCTATTTTCCTGTCCCAAGTGGCATGGAATATATACATCTGACGTAAGTCGTTGTTTAATGGCATCTTTGACTCTAGCAACAAATTTCCTGATACATTACACAGTTTTTCTGTTATGTTATTCTGTATTCTCCTACTTTCAGCCTGTTTCGACTTCTCTGAGAGATGTTAATAGTAAGATTGTGAGATTTTTCTGGAATATTCTCGTGAATGAACTTCCCATCGGACAATATACAGTGGTGTCCAAAATAAACCAACAAAGCGCTATTTTCCTGTCCCAAGTGGCATGGAATATATACATCTGACGTAAGTCGTTGTTTAATGGCATCTTTGACTCTAGCACCAAATTTCCTGATACATTACACAGTTCTTCTGTTATGTGATTCTGTATTCTCCTACTTTCAGCCTGTTTCGACTTCTCTGAGAGATGTTAATAGTAAGATTGTGAGATTTTTCTGGAATATTCTCGTGAATGAACTTCCCATCGGACAATATACACTGGTGTCCAAAATAAACCAACAAAGCGCTATTTTCCTGTCCCAAGTGGCATGGAATATATACATCTGACGTAAGTCGTTGTTTAATGGCATCTTTGACTCTAGCACCAAATTTCCTGATACATTACACAGTTCTTCTGTTATGTTATTCTGTATTCTCCTACTTTCAGCCTGTTTCGACTTCTCTGAGAGATGTTAATAGTAAGATTGTGAGATTTTTCTGGAATATTCTCGTGAATGAACTTCCCATCGGACAATATACAGTGGTGTCCAAAATAAACCAACAAAGCGCTATTTTCCTGTCCCAAGTGGCATGGAATATATACATCTGACGTAAGTCGTTGTTTAATGGCATCTTTGACTCTAGCACCAAATTTCCTGATACATTACACAGTTCTTCTGTTATGTGATTCTGTATTCTCCTACTTTCAGCCTGTTTCGACTTCTCTGAGAGATGTTAATAGTAAGATTGTGAGATTTTTCTGGAATATTCTCGTGAATGAACTTCCCATCGGACAATATACACTGGTGTCCAAAATAAACCAACAAAGCGCTATTTTCCTGTCCCAAGTGGCATGGAATATATACATCTGACGTAAGTCGTTGTTTAATGGCATCTTTGACTCTAGCACCAAATTTCCTGATACATTACACAGTTCTTCTGTTATGTGATTCTGTATTCTCCTACTTTCAGCCTGTTTCGACTTCTCTGAGAGATGTTAATAGTAAGATTGTGAGATTTTTCTGGAATATTCTCGTGAATGAACTTCCCATCGGACAATATACACTGGTGTCCAAAATAAACCAACAAAGCGCTATTTTCCTGTCCCAAGTGGCATGGAATATATACATCTGACGTAAGTCGTTGTTTAATGGCATCTTTGACTCTAGCACCAAATTTCCTGATACATTACACAGTTCTTCTGTTATGTGATTCTGTATTCTCCTACTTTCAGCCTGTTTCGACTTCTCTGAGAGATGTTAATAGTAAGATTGTGAGATTTTTCTGGAATATTCTCGTGAATGAACTTCCCATCGGACAATATACACTGGTGTCCAAAATAAACCAACAAAGCGCTATTTTCCTGTCCCAAGTGGCATGGAATATATACATCTGACGTAAGTCGTTGTTTAATGGCATCTTTGACTCTAGCACCAAATTTCCTGATACATTACACAGTTCTTCTGTTATGTGATTCTGTATTCTCCTACTTTCAGCCTGTTTCGACTTCTCTGAGAGATGTTAATAGTAAGATTGTGAGATTTTTCTGGAATATTCTCGTGAATGAACTTCCCATCGGACAATATACAGTGGTGTCCAAAATAAACCAACAAAGCGCTATTTTCCTGTCCCAAGTGGCATGGAATATATACATCTGACGTAAGTCGTTGTTTAATGGCATCTTTGACCCTAGCACCAAATTTCCTGATACATTACACAGTTCTTCTGTTATGTTATTCTGTATTCTCCTACTTTCAGCCTGTTTCGACTTCTCTGAGAGATGTTAATAGTAAGATTGTGAGATTTTTCTGGAATATTCTCGTGAATGAACTTCCCATCGGACAATATACACTGGTGTCCAAAATAAACCAACAAAGCGCTATTTTCCTGTCCCAAGTGGCATGGAATATATACATCTGACGTAAGTCGTTGTTTAATGGCATCTTTGACTCTAGCAACAAATTTCCTGATACATTACACAGTTTTTCTGTTATGTTATTCTGTATTCTCCTACTTTCAGCCTGTTTCGACTTCTCTGAGAGATGTTAATAGTAAGATTGTGAGATTTTTCTGGAATATTCTCGTGAATGAACTTCCCATCGGACAATATACACTGGTGTCCAAAATAAACCAACAAAGCGCTATTTTCCTGTCCCAAGTGGCATGGAATATATACATCTGACGTAAGTCGTTGTTTAATGGCATCTTTGACTCTAGCAACAAATTTCCTGATACATTACACAGTTTTTCTGTTATGTTATTCTGTATTCTCCTACTTTCAGCCTGTTTCGACTTCTCTGAGAGATGTTAATAGTAAGATTGTGAGATTTTTCTGGAATATTCTCGTGAATGAACTTCCCATCGGACAATATACACTGGTGTCCAAAATAAACCAACAAAGCGCTATTTTCCTGTCCCAAGTGGCATGGAATATATACATCTGACGTAAGTCGTTGTTTAATGGCATCTTTGACTCTAGCAACAAATTTCCTGATACATTACACAGTTTTTCTGTTATGTTATTCTGTATTCTCCTACTTTCAGCCTGTTTCGACTTCTCTGAGAGATGTTAATAGTAAGATTGTGAGATTTTTCTGGAATATTCTCGTGAATGAACTTCCCATCGGACAATATACACTGGTGTCCAAAATAAACCAACAAAGCGCTATTTTCCTGTCCCAAGTGGCATGGAATATATACATCTGACGTAAGTCGTTGTTTAATGGCATCTTTGACTCTAGCACCAAATTTCCTGATACATTACACAGTTTTTCTGTTATGTTATTCTGTATTCTCCTACTTTCAGCCTGTTTCGACTTCTCTGAGAGATGTTAATAGTAAGATTGTGAGATTTTTCTGGAATATTCTCGTGAATGAACTTCCCATCGGACAATATACACTGGTGTCCAAAATAAACCAACAAAGCGCTATTTTCCTGTCCCAAGTGGCATGGAATATATACATCTGACGTAAGTCGTTGTTTAATGGCATCTTTGACTCTAGCAACAAATTTCCTGATACATTACACAGTTTTTCTGTTATGTTATTCTGTATTCTCCTACTTTCAGCCTGTTTCGACTTCTCTGAGAGATGTTAATAGTAAGATTGTGAGATTTTTCTGGAATATTCTCGTGAATGAACTTCCCATCGGACAATATACACTGGTGTCCAAAATAAACCAACAAAGCGCTATTTTCCTGTCCCAAGTGGCATGGAATATATACATCTGACGTAAGTCGTTGTTTAATGGCGTCTTTGACTCTAGCACCAAATTTCCTGATACATTACACAGTTTTTCTGTTATGTTATTCTGTATTCTCCTACTTTCAGCCTGTTTCGACTTCTCTGAGAGATGTTAATAGTAAGATTGTGAGATTTTTCTGGAATATTCTCGTGAATGAACTTCCCATCGGACAATATACACTGGTGTCCAAAATAAACCAACAAAGCGCTATTTTCCTGTCCCAAGTGGCATGGAATATATACATCTGACGTAAGTCGTTGTTTAATGGCATCTTTGACTCTAGCAACAAATTTCCTGATACATTACACAGTTTTTCTGTTATGTTATTCTGTATTCTCCTACTTTCAGCCTGTTTCGACTTCTCTGAGAGATGTTAATAGTAAGATTGTGAGATTTTTCTGGAATATTCTCGTGAATGAACTTCCCATCGGACAATATACACTGGTGTCCAAAATAAACCAACAAAGCGCTATTTTCCTGTCCCAAGTGGCATGGAATATATACATCTGACGTAAGTCGTTGTTTAATGGCATCTTTGACTCTAGCAACAAATTTCCTGATACATTACACAGTTTTTCTGTTATGTTATTCTGTATTCTCCTACTTTCAGCCTGTTTCGACTTCTCTGAGAGATGTTAATAGTAAGATTGTGAGATTTTTCTGGAATATTCTCGTGAATGAACTTCCCATCGGACAATATACACTGGTGTCCAAAATAAACCAACAAAGCGCTATTTTCCTGTCCCAAGTGGCATGGAATATATACATCTGACGTAAGTCGTTGTTTAATGGCATCTTTGACTCTAGCAACAAATTTCCTGATACATTACACAGTTTTTCTGTTATGTTATTCTGTATTCTCCTACTTTCAGCCTGTTTCGACTTCTCTGAGAGATGTTAATAGTAAGATTGTGAGATTTTTCTGGAATATTCTCGTGAATGAACTTCCCATCGGACAATATACACTGGTGTCCAAAATAAACCAACAAAGCGCTATTTTCCTGTCCCAAGTGGCATGGAATATATACATCTGACGTAAGTCGTTGTTTAATGGCATCTTTGACTCTAGCAACAAATTTCCTGATACATTACACAGTTTTTCTGTTATGTTATTCTGTATTCTCCTACTTTCAGCCTGTTTCGACTTCTCTGAGAGATGTTAATAGTAAGATTGTGAGATTTTTCTGGAATATTCTCGTGAATGAACTTCCCATCGGACAATATACACTGGTGTCCAAAATAAACCAACAAAGCGCTATTTTCCTGTCCCAAGTGGCATGGAATATATACATCTGACGTAAGTCGTTGTTTAATGGCATCTTTGACTCTAGCACCAAATTTCCTGATACATTACACAGTTTTTCTGTTATGTTATTCTGTATTCTCCTACTTTCAGCCTGTTTCGACTTCTCTGAGAGATGTTAATAGTAAGATTGTGAGATTTTTCTGGAATATTCTCGTGAATGAACTTCCCATCGGACAATATACACTGGTGTCCAAAATAAACCAACAAAGCGCTATTTTCCTGTCCCAAGTGGCATGGAATATATACATCTGACGTAAGTCGTTGTTTAATGGCATCTTTGACTCTAGCAACAAATTTCCTGATACATTACACAGTTTTTCTGTTATGTTATTCTGTATTCTCCTACTTTCAGCCTGTTTCGACTTCTCTGAGAGATGTTAATAGTAAGATTGTGAGATTTTTCTGGAATATTCTCGTGAATGAACTTCCCATCGGACAATATACACTGGTGTCCAAAATAAACCAACAAAGCGCTATTTTCCTGTCCAAGTGGCATGGAATATATACATCTGACGTAAGTCGTTGTTTAATGGCATCTTTGACTCTAGCAACAAATTTCCTGATACATTACACAGTTTTTCTGTTATGTTATTCTGTATTCTCCTACTTTCAGCCTGTTTCGACTTCTCTGAGAGATGTTAATAGTAAGATTGTGAGATTTTTCTGGAATATTCTCGTGAATGAAACTTCCCATCGGACAATATACACTGGTGTCCAAAATAAACCAACAAAGCGCTATTTTCCTGTCCCAAGTGGCATGGAATATATACATCTGACGTAAGTCGTTGTTTAATGGCATCTTTGACTCTAGCAACAAATTTCCTGATACATTACACAGTTTTTCTGTTATGTTATTCTGTATTCTCCTACTTTCAGCCTGTTTCGACTTCTCTGAGAGATGTTAATAGTAAGATTGTGAGATTTTTCTGGAATATTCTCGTGAATGAACTTCCCATCGGACAATATACACTGGTGTCCAAAATAAACCAACAAAGCGCTATTTTCCTGTCCCAAGTGGCATGGAATATACACATCTGACGTAAGTCGTTGTTTAATGGCATCTTTGACTCTAGCAACAAATTTCCTGATACATTACACAGTTTTTCTGTTATGTTATTCTGTATTCTCCTACTTTCAGCCTGTTTCGACTTCTCTGAGAGATGTTAATAGTAAGATTGTGAGATTTTTCTGGAATATTCTCGTGAATGAACTTCCCATCGGACAATATACACTGGTGTCCAAAATAAACCAAACAAAGCGCTATTTTCCTGTCCCAAGTGGCATGGAATATATACATCTGACGTAAGTCGTTGTTTAATGGCATCTTTGACTCTAGCAACAAATTTCCTGATACATTACACAGTTTTTCTGTTATGTTATTCTGTATTCTCCTACTTTCAGCCTGTTTCGACTTCTCTGAGAGATGTTAATAGTAAGATTGTGAGATTTTTCTGGAATATTCTCGTGAATGAACTTCCCATCGGACAATATACACTGGTGTCCAAAATAAACCAACAAAGCGCTATTTTCCTGTCCCAAGTGGCATGGAATATATACATCTGACGTAAGTCGTTGTTTAATGGCATCTTTGACTCTAGCACCAAATTTCCTGATACATTACACAGTTTTTCTGTTATGTTATTCTGTATTCTCCTACTTTCAGCCTGTTTCGACTTCTCTGAGAGATGTTAATAGTAAGATTGTGAGATTTTTCTGGAATATTCTCGTGAATGAACTTCCCATCGGACAATATACACTGGTGTCCAAAATAAACCAACAAAGCGCTATTTTCCTGTCCCAAGTGGCATGGAATATATACATCTGACGTAAGTCGTTGTTTAATGGCATCTTTGACTCTAGCAACAAATTTCCTGATACATTACACAGTTTTTCTGTTATGTTATTCTGTATTCTCCTACTTTCAGCCTGTTTCGACTTCTCTGAGAGATGTTAATAGTAAGATTGTGAGATTTTTCTGGAATATTCTCGTGAATGAACTTCCCATCGGACAATATACACTGGTGTCCAAAATAAACCAACAAAGCGCTATTTTCCTGTCCCAAGTGGCATGGAATATATACATCTGACGTAAGTCGTTGTTTAATGGCATCTTTGACTCTAGCAACAAATTTCCTGATACATTACACAGTTTTTCTGTTATGTTATTCTGTATTCTCCTACTTTCAGCCTGTTTCGACTTCTCTGAGAGATGTTAATAGTAAGATTGTGAGATTTTTCTGGAATATTCTCGTGAATGAACTTCCCATCGGACAATATACACTGGTGTCCAAAATAAACCAACAAAGCGCTATTTTCCTGTCCCAAGTGGCATGGAATATATACATCTGACGTAAGTCGTTGTTTAATGGCATCTTTGACTCTAGCAACAAATTTCCTGATACATTACACAGTTTTTCTGTTATGTTATTCTGTATTCTCCTACTTTCAGCCTGTTTCGACTTCTCTGAGAGATGTTAATAGTAAGATTGTGAGATTTTTCTGGAATATTCTCGTGAATGAACTTCCCATCGGACAATATACACTGGTGTCCAAAATAAACCAACAAAGCGCTATTTTCCTGTCCCAAGTGGCATGGAATATATACATCTGACGTAAGTCGTTGTTTAATGGCATCTTTGACTCTAGCAACAAATTTCCTGATACATTACACAGTTTTTCTGTTATGTTATTCTGTATTCTCCTACTTTCAGCCTGTTTCGACTTCTCTGAGAGATGTTAATAGTAAGATTGTGAGATTTTTCTGGAATATTCTCGTGAATGAACTTCCCATCGGACAATATACACTGGTGTCCAAAATAAACCAACAAAGCGCTATTTTCCTGTCCCAAGTGGCATGGAATATATACATCTGACGTAAGTCGTTGTTTAATGGCATCTTTGACTCTAGCAACAAATTTCCTGATACATTACACAGTTTTTCTGTTATGTTATTCTGTATTCTCCTACTTTCAGCCTGTTTCGACTTCTCTGAGAGATGTTAATAGTAAGATTGTGAGATTTTTCTGGAATATTCTCGTGAATGAACTTCCCATCGGACAATATACACTGGTGTCCAAAATAAACCAACAAAGCGCTATTTTCCTGTCCCAAGTGGCATGGAATATATACATCTGACGTAAGTCGTTGTTTAATGGCATCTTTGACTCTAGCAACAAATTTCCTGATACATTACACAGTTTTTCTGTTATGTTATTCTGTATTCTCCTACTTTCAGCCTGTTTCGACTTCTCTGAGAGATGTTAATAGTAAGATTGTGAGATTTTTCTGGAATATTCTCGTGAATGAACTTCCCATCGGACAATATACACTGGTGTCCAAAATAAACCAACAAAGCGCTATTTTCCTGTCCCAAGTGGCATGGAATATATACATCTGACGTAAGTCGTTGTTTAATGGCATCTTTGACTCTAGCAACAAATTTCCTGATACATTACACAGTTTTTCTGTTATGTTATTCTGTATTCTCCTACTTTCAGCCTGTTTCGACTTCTCTGAGAGATGTTAATAGTAAGATTGTGAGATTTTTCTGGAATATTCTCGTGAATGAACTTCCCATCGGACAATATACACTGGTGT
>NW_025725745.1:20000-23828 GCF_021461395.2 Schistocerca americana | reverse complement strand
AATACAGATAATGTATAGACCTGTCCGTATACATGCTGAAAGACTCTGCTCACAATCACACGTCAGCCAGACACTCTTATCACGCACTACTCTCTGCCTGTAACAGGCACACAGACAATATGTAAGCACCAGCATGGAACAACACCCAGTGCATCCTCTCTGCCACATTAGACAATCCACACTATCATAACCAGACCGGGAGGTCCACTCGGAAAACAGAATATCCCACCCTTCCGACAACCACCATTGCTCAGCTAAGCCACCAACACCCACACATGTCCCAGACAGGGTGCACCCAACATCACAATACTGCCTCCTGTCACACCACACAAACAATGGCAGGAATGAAAGACACAGGTCTGCCACAAGCATGGAATCAGAGCGCCGCCTGTTATGAGCCAAAGGTGCACCCTGACGTGGCAAATCAGATGATGCCGCAGTCATTTACTTACGATAATCACAATCAACAAACCGGGCCCCCCCCCCCCCAAGTGCCTTAACCTAACCCGTATTGTACCTTAACCTAACCCGTATTGTACCTTAACCTAACCCGTATTGTACCTTAACCTAACCCGTATTGTACCTTAACCTAACCCGTATTGTACCTTAACCTAACCCGTATTGTACCTTAACCTAACCCGTATTGTACCTTAACCTAACCCGTATTGTACCTTAACCTAACCCATATTGTACCTTAACCTAACCCATATTGTACCTTAACCTAACCCATATTGTACCTTAACCTAACCCATATTGTACCTTAACCTAACCCATATTGTACCTTAACCTAACCCATATTGTACCTTAACCTAACCCATATTGTACCTTAACCTAACCCATATTGTACCTTAACCTAACCCATGTTGCGCCTTAACCTAACCCATGTTGCGCCTTAACCTAACCCATGTTGCGCCTTAACCTAACCCATGTTGCGCCTTAACCTAACCCATGTTGCGCCTTAACCTAACCCATGTTGCGCCTTAACCTAACCCATGTTGCGCCTTAACCTAACCCATGTTGCGCCTTAACCTAACCCATGTTGCGCCTTAACCTAACCCATGTTGCGCCTTAACCTAACCCATGTTGCGCCTTAACCTAACCCATGTTGCGCCTTAACCTAACCCATGTTGCGCCTTAACCTAACCCATGTTGCGCCTTAACCTAACCTATGTTGCGCCTTAACCTAACCTATGTTGCGCCTTAACCTAACCTATGTTGCGCCTTAACCTAACCTATGTTGCGCCTTAACCTAACCTATGTTGCGCCTTAACCTAACCTATGTTGCGCCTTAACCTAACCTATGTTGCGCCTTAACCTAACCTATGTTGCGCCGTAACCTAACCTATGTTGCGCCGTAACCTAACCTATGTTGCGCCATAACCTAACCTATGTTGCGCCTTAACCTAACCTATGTTGCGCCTTAACCTAACCTATGTTGCGCCTTAACCTAACCTATGTTGCGCCGTAACCTAACCTATGTTGCGCCTTAACCTAACCTATGTTGCGCCTTAACCTAACCTATGTTGCGCCTTAACCTAACCTATGTTGCGCCTTAACCTAACCTATGTTGCGCCTTAACCTAACCTATGTTGCGCCTTAACCTAACCTATGTTGCGCCTTAACCTAACCTATGTTGCGCCTTAACCTAACCTATGTTGCGCCTTAACCTAACCTATGTTGCGCCGTAACCTAACCTATGTTGCGCCTTAACCTAACCTATGTTGCGCCTTAACCTAACCTATGTTGCGCCGTAACCTAACCTATGTTGCGCCTTAACCTAACCTATGTTGCGCCTTAACCTAACCTATGTTGCGCCTTAACCTAACCTATGTTGCGCCTTAACCTAACCTATGTTGCGCCTTAACCTAACCTATGTTGCGCCTTAACCCAACACACGTTGGGCCTTAACCCAACACACGTTGGGCCTTAACCCAACACACGTTGGGCCTTAACCCAACACACGTTGGGCCTTAACCCAACACACGTTGGGCCTTAACCCAACACACGTTGGGCCTTAACCCAACACACGTTGGGCCTTAACCCAACACACGTTGGGCCTTAACCCAACACACGTTGGGCCTTAACCCAACACACGTTGGGCCTTAACCCAACACACGTTGGGCCTTAACCCAACACACGTTGGGCCTTAACCCAACACACGTTGGGCCTTAACCCAACACACGTTGGGCCTTAACCCAACACACGTTGGGCCTTAACCCAACACACGTTGGGCCTTAACCCAACACACGTTGGGCCTTAACCCAACACACGTTGGGCCTTAACCCAACACACGTTGGGCCTTAACCTGCTCTGTAATTGTCATACGACGCGTTAAATTAGTGTAGTGTTGCCTAACTGCAACCCCCGCAATATAGTTTGCTACTCGCACTGCCCGGTCCCCAGAGTATCGCTTCATGTTAAACACCTTGCAGCTATACACTGTAATGCGGATGGCGGCAGGACGTACATGCTCAATGCCCTTCGCAGTTGTTCATTGGCATTCGCATGGCGAAGCACAGCCTACGTTGTGGTACGGCTTGTGGCAACTGTCCGCTGATGTTGTACGTCCAAATCACACACTGTACCGCACATTGGTCCTCATGTACTGAATGATACATCGTGGTACATGTGTGACCGTACCACGACTGCGCCAACAACGGCGAACCATACGGTCCAAATATTGTGCACTCAGCTACGTGTCGTCTCCCTATAAGAGCTGGATTGCAGTATGGTATGCCGTGGATGGCGATCAGCATGAGCCGTCTGTTGATGTAGTGGCGCGTGTTGTCAGACGTAGTCGTCTCTTCTCACACACCGTGATAGCATGGTGCACTGCGTTCCACATCTGCGACATGCGACAGAGGCCGGTTGACAGTCGTTCGCGCAATGGACATCGCATACGTACGGGGGCCACCTTCCACGTGTTCGCGAAGCGTGCACATGTTGTTGCGTGTATGTGGGCAGACATAGTGTGTCGTGACACCTGACACAGGCATGCAACAATCGTTGAATTTGCAAATGGCGATGGACGTCTACGTTTGCTGGTGACGTTACGCAAATGAAGAACTGGTAAACCGTTGTGGTGCGGTTGTTCTCGCTAGAGGTGAATCAGTGATGGCGACGATCGGTTGAGCTACCAACCGGTTGTTTCAGCGATACCCACCATGCCCACGAACGTGAATGGCATGTGGGTGTGAAGCGATACGCGGCGGTGGCTGGGTGGGACCGTCCCCGGCCGGTGAGGGGGGGCCTTCCGGCGTGCTGGCCGCGCGGTGCGTGGGCGCACGCGCTACAGCCGGCTGGTGGGGGCGGCCAGTGGCAGGCGCGCCGGCCGACGGAGGCGGCAGGCGGCGCAGCTGCGCGCCGGCGCACCCTGCACGCGGCGCCGTGCGGCCAAAGTAGGTCCTCGCGGGCCCGGTGCGAAGCGCGGTGGACATCTGCAGTGTGCTGGTCCGATTGAGGACTGTGTGCGCTGAGGATGCGCCGCCGCCCGGCGCTCGGCGCCGCGACGCCGTCTGCTGCTCGGTCGCCTCTGCGGTTCTCGCAGGTGGATTGTATCGCAGCTGTGCGGACGTGTTGGCGCGTGCGCTGTGCTGGGAGAGTTCGCTTCGGCACCCAAGTGGGGCTTTTGTCCTTCTGTGGCGCTGGCGTTGGAGCTGCCGGCCACCGTAGGTGGCGCGTGTTGTCTCCCGCCGGCAATGCCACGACAGCACGCTCCCGGGCCTCTGTCGGCAGCGGCAAGCTCAGTTGGGAGCACGGGTGGTCGCACCTAAAGCGTCTACTCGCCAAACTCCGGGCGATTGCGCCTCTCTCGAACCCGACCAAGTA
>NW_025725745.1:7500-10000 GCF_021461395.2 Schistocerca americana | reverse complement strand
TGCGCCGTAACCTAACCTATGTTGCGCCTTAACCTAACCTATGTTGCGCCTTAACCTAACCTATGTTGCGCCTTAACCTAACCTATGTTGCGCCTTAACCTAACCTATGTTGCGCCTTAACCTAACCTATGTTGCGCCTTAACCTAACCTATGTTGCGCCTTAACCTAACCTATGTTGCGCCTTAACCTAACCTATGTTGCGCCTTAACCTAACCTATGTTGCGCCGTAACCTAACCTATGTTGCGCCTTAACCTAACCTATGTTGCGCCTTAACCTAACCTATGTTGCGCCGTAACCTAACCTATGTAGCGCCTTAACCTAACCTATGTTGCGCCTTAACCTAACCTATGTTGCGCCTTAACCTAACCTATGTTGCGCCTTAACCTAACCTATGTTGCGCCTTAACCTAACCTATGTTGCGCCTTAACCTAACCTATGTTGCGCCTTAACCCAACACACGTTGGGCCTTAACCCAACACACGTTGGGCCTTAACCCAACACACGTTGGGCCTTAACCCAACACACGTTGGGCCTTAACCCAACACACGTTGGGCCTTAACCCAACACACGTTGGGCCTTAACCCAACACACGTTGGGCCTTAACCCAACACACGTTGGGCCTTAACCCAACACACGTTGGGCCTTAACCCAACACACGTTGGGCCTTAACCCAACACACGTTGGGCCTTAACCCAACACACGTTGGGCCTTAACCCAACACACGTTGGGCCTTAACCCAACACACGTTGGGCCTTAACCCAACACACGTTGGGCCTTAACCCAACACACGTTGGGCCTTAACCCAACACACGTTGGGCCTTAACCCAACACACGTTGGGCCTTAACCTGCTCTGTAATTGTCATACGACGCGTTAAATTAGTGTAGTGTTGCCTAACTGCAACCCCCGCAATATAGTTTGCTACTCGCACTGCCCGGTCCCCAGAGTATCGCTTCATGTTAAACACCTTGCAGCTATACACTGTAATGCGGATGGCGGCAGGACGTACATGCTCAATGCCCTTCGCAGTTGTTCATTGGCATTCGCATGGCGAAGCACAGCCTACGTTGTGGTACGGCTTGTGGCAACTGTCCGCTGATGTTGTACGTCCAAATCACACACTGTACCGCACATTGGTCCTCATGTACTGAATGATACATCGTGGTACATGTGTGACCGTACCACGACTGCGCCAACAACGGCGAACCATACGGTCCAAATATTGTGCACTCAGCTACGTGTCGTCTCCCTATAAGAGCTGGATTGCAGTATGGTATGCCGTGGATGGCGATCAGCATGAGCCGTCTGTTGATGTAGTGGCGCGTGTTGTCAGACGTAGTCGTCTCTTCTCACACACCGTGATAGCATGGTGCACTGCGTTCCACATCTGCGACATGCGACAGAGGCCGGTTGACAGTCGTTCGCGCAATGGACATCGCATACGTACGGGGGCCACCTTCCACGTGTTCGCGAAGCGTGCACATGTTGTTGCGTGTATGTGGGCAGACATAGTGTGTCGTGACACCTGACACAGGCATGCAACAATCGTTGAATTTGCAAATGGCGATGGACGTCTACGTTTGCTGGTGACGTTACGCAAATGAAGAACTGGTAAACCGTTGTGGTGCGGTTGTTCTCGCTAGAGGTGAATCAGTGATGGCGACGATCGGTTGAGCTACCAACCGGTTGTTTCAGCGATACCCACCATGCCCACGAACGTGAATGGCATGTGGGTGTGAAGCGATACGCGGCGGTGGCTGGGTGGGACCGTCCCCGGCCGGTGAGGGGGGGCCTTCCGGCGTGCTGGCCGCGCGGTGCGTGGGCGCACGCGCTACAGCCGGCTGGTGGGGGCGGCCAGTGGCAGGCGCGCCGGCCGACGGAGGCGGCAGGCGGCGCAGCTGCGCGCCGGCGCACCCTGCACGCGGCGCCGTGCGGCCAAAGTAGGTCCTCGCGGGCCCGGTGCGAAGCGCGGTGGACATCTGCAGTGTGCTGGTCCGATTGAGGACTGTGTGCGCTGAGGATGCGCCGCCGCCCGGCGCTCGGCGCCGCGACGCCGTCTGCTGCTCGGTCGCCTCTGCGGTTCTCGCAGGTGGATTGTATCGCAGCTGTGCGGACGTGTTGGCGCGTGCGCTGTGCTGGGAGAGTTCGCTTCGGCACCCAAGTGGGGCTTTTGTCCTTCTGTGGCGCTGGCGTTGGAGCTGCCGGCCACCGTAGGTGGCGCGTGTTGTCTCCCGCCGGCAATGCCACGACAGCACGCTCCCGGGCCTCTGTCGGCAGCGGCAAGCTCAGTTGGGAGCACGGGTGGTCGCACCTAAAGCGTCTACTCGCCAAACTCCGGGCGATTGCGCCTCTCTCGAACCCGACCAAGTACTTAGGACGGCGCTGCGCGCCGCCGGGACCTGAGAGGGTTTCGAGGTGTATTGTGCAGGGGAGCTCAGCCTCCTCCTGTTTGCAGAATAATTGAGCGGACGCTTGCGTGTTCGCGCGGGCCCCCGGGACA
>NW_025725744.1:20000-23862 GCF_021461395.2 Schistocerca americana | reverse complement strand
GCAGAGCCCCGGTGTCCTGGCTGGCTGCCCGGCGGTATATCTGGAGGAGTCGATTCGCCCCTTTGGGCGCTCGGGCTCCCGGCAAGCGCGCGCGGTTCTTCCCGGATGACGGACCTACCTGGCCCGGCCCCGGACCCGCGCCGCTGTTGGCTCGGGATGCTCTCGGGCGGAATAATCGCTCCCGTCAGCGGCGCTTCAGCTTTGGACAATTTCACGACCCGTCTTGAAACACGGACCAAGGAGTCTAACATGTGCGCGAGTCATTGGGCTGTACGAAACCTAAAGGCGTAATGAAAGTGAAGGTCTCGCCTTGCGCGGGCCGAGGGAGGATGGGGCTTCCCCGCCCTTCACGGGGCGGCGGCCTCCGCACTCCCGGGGCGTCTCGTCCTCATTGCGAGGTGAGGCGCACCTAGAGCGTACACGTTGGGACCCGAAAGATGGTGAACTATGCCTGGCCAGGACGAAGTCAGGGGAAACCCTGATGGAGGTCCGTAGCGATTCTGACGTGCAAATCGATCGTCGGAGCTGGGTATAGGGGCGAAAGACTAATCGAACCATCTAGTAGCTGGTTCCCTCCGAAGTTTCCCTCAGGATAGCTGGTGCTCGTACGAGTCTCATCCGGTAAAGCGAATGATTAGAGGCCTTGGGGCCGAAACGACCTCAACCTATTCTCAAACTTTAAATGGGTGAGATCTCCGGCTTGCTTGATATGCTGAAGCCGCGAGCAAACGACTCGGATCGGAGTGCCAAGTGGGCCACTTTTGGTAAGCAGAACTGGCGCTGTGGGATGAACCAAACGCCGAGTTAAGGCGCCCGAATCGACGCTCATGGGAAACCATGAAAGGCGTTGGTTGCTTAAGACAGCAGGACGGTGGCCATGGAAGTCGGAATCCGCTAAGGAGTGTGTAACAACTCACCTGCCGAAGCAACTAGCCCTGAAAATGGATGGCGCTGAAGCGTCGTGCCTATACTCGGCCGTCAGTCTGGCAGTCATGGCCGGTCCTTGCGGCCGGCCGCGAAGCCCTGACGAGTAGGAGGGTCGCGGCGGTGGGCGCAGAAGGGTCTGGGCGTGAGCCTGCCTGGAGCCGCCGTCGGTGCAGATCTTGGTGGTAGTAGCAAATACTCCAGCGAGGCCCTGGAGGGCTGACGCGGAGAAGGGTTTCGTGTGAACAGCCGTTGCACACGAGTCAGTCGATCCTAAGCCCTAGGAGAAATCCGATGTTGATGGGGGCCGTCATAGCATGATGCACTTTGTGCTGGCCCCCGTTGGGCGAAAGGGAATCCGGTTCCTATTCCGGAACCCGGCAGCGGAACCGATACAAGTCGGGCCCCTCTTTTAGAGATGCTCGTCGGGGTAACCCAAAAGGACCCGGAGACGCCGTCGGGAGATCGGGGAAGAGTTTTCTTTTCTGCATGAGCGTTCGAGTTCCCTGGAATCCTCTAGCAGGGAGATAGGGTTTGGAACGCGAAGAGCACCGCAGTTGCGGCGGTGTCCCGATCTTCCCCTCGGACCTTGAAAATCCGGGAGAGGGCCACGTGGAGGTGTCGCGCCGGTTCGTACCCATATCCGCAGCAGGTCTCCAAGGTGAAGAGCCTCTAGTCGATAGAATAATGTAGGTAAGGGAAGTCGGCAAATTGGATCCGTAACTTCGGGATAAGGATTGGCTCTGAGGATCGGGGCGTGTCGGGCTTGGTCGGGAAGTGGGTCAGCGCTAACGTGCCGGGCCTGGGCGAGGTGAGTGCCGTAGGGGTGCCGGTAAGCGCGGGCGTTTAGCGCGGGCGTGGTCTGCTCTCGCCGTTGGTTGGCCTCGTGCTGGCCGGCGGTGCAGGATGCGCGCGCCTGCGCGGCGTTCGTGCCCCGGTGCTTCAACCTGCGTGCAGGATCCGAGCTCGGTCCCGTGCCTTGGCCTCCCACGGATCTTCCTTGCTGCGAGGCCGCGTCCGCCTTAGCGTGCTCCTCCGGGGGCGCGCGGGTGCGCGGATTCTCTTCGGCCGCCATTCAACGATCAACTCAGAACTGGCACGGACTGGGGGAATCCGACTGTCTAATTAAAACAAAGCATTGCGATGGCCCTAGCGGGTGTTGACGCAATGTGATTTCTGCCCAGTGCTCTGAATGTCAACGTGAAGAAATTCAAGCAAGCGCGGGTAAACGGCGGGAGTAACTATGACTCTCTTAAGGCGGCCAAGTGGCGGCGGTGTGGCTGCATCCGGACCTGGCTTTTCGAAGTGCGGTCTTGATGTAGTCGTGCTGCTGCTGCGAGGTGCCTTCCTTGGGTTATAGTTACAGGGAGAGTGATGCGCAATACATGGGCCTAGCCCTCTTAGCCTCTCCTCTCCTGCGGTCTTCTCCCCTTCTCGTGGGCCCGCTGATTTTTGCAGAGTGGAAGACCGCACCAGGGGCTTGGGGGGGTTACCAGCCCCCCCTCGCATTATCCCTTTATAGTTGGGGGCAGCCGACAAGAAACAAGAGATGGTGGCCCTTCCGCTGAAGGTGCCACCCCAGCTACCCCAGCACCTATCCGGCCAACCGGCCGTAACGAAAATGCGATAGTTTGTGTAGCTCCCTTTGCTTGCAGTGAGTGCCACCGCACTTTTACCACGAAGAACGGTCTCGGGGTCCATCGCCGCCGCCAACACCCTGCGGCCGCCAACGCTGAGATCGTGACGGAGAGGCATCGCGCGAGGTGGACGGAGGAAGAAGTCCTGTCGCTCGCCAAGGCAGAGGCCGAACTGTTCCTGGAGAGGGACGCCCGGTTCTTCTTTGTAAATCAAGAACTTACCAGGATGTTCCCCGACCGAACGCTTGAGGCAATCAAGTGCCGACGGCGGCAAGCTGCCCACAAGCAGCTTGTCCGCCAATTCATGGAGGCACTTGAGATCGGTCGGGGTGAAGAGCCGGCGTCCCGCCGTGGAGCAGCGAGCCCGCTGCCTGACGCGGGCGAGGCCGCTGCGCCGCCCGTCGACGCAGCCGAGGACTTCGCGGCCGACACCACCGGGCCGCCGCCGGAGGGGCCGACTGACGCCGCCATCTGGGAGCATCTGGCGGGGCTACCTGCTTCCGCCCAGCGTTTCTCTGCCCTGGATCGAGTCATTGGTCTGGGGCGGGGCACGCCGCCCGATGTCATCCTGGGCATGCTCCCGGATGCCCTTGCGTCGGTCGGGTCCAGGGGGGAGAGGTCGATCACCAGGACACAGCGGCCGCGCCAACCATCCAAGCGGCCGCCTGCCGCCCCGCCGCTGCAGAAGCGCAAGCGGCGCCGCTGGGAATACGCGCGGACACAGGACGCCTTCCGTAGGTCGCGTGCGCGTTGCGTGCGCGGCTTGCTGGACGGCACCCTGCTGCAGCCGCCACCCGACATCCCCGGTCTGCTGGACTTCTGGGCGGACCTCTTCACGAAGAAGCCGATCTCCACCGCCGGCTTCATCCGTGACCGCCTTCTCCCGCACTCGGAGCCTGTCGCTCCTGAGTGCCTATGGGGGCCGGTCACACGTGAGGAGGTCGCTGCTGCCTTGCCGCCCAGGGGATCGGCAGCCGGGCCGGACGGCCTGACTCCAGCGGAGCTGCGGCGCCTGCCGCATGAAGTCCTGGTGAAACTCTTGAACCTCTTCCTCCTGGCCCGCGCCCTCCCCGAGCGTCTGCTTCGCGCCCGGACGTCACTTCTCCCCAAAACGGCTGCACCAACATCCCCCGCTGACTTTCGCCCCATTACGGTCTGCTCGGTGTTGGCGCGGACCTTCCACAAGGTTCTCGCGTCACGCCTGATGCGTGCATGTGCTGTGGACGAACGTCAGCGGGCATTCATCCCCCGGGATGGGATGTTGGAAAACACCTTCATCTTGGACACTGCTCTCACCGACG
>NW_025725744.1:10000-15000 GCF_021461395.2 Schistocerca americana | reverse complement strand
CCATCAGAATACAGATAATGTATACAACTGTCCGTATACATGCTGAAAGACTCTGCTCACAATCACACGTCAGCCAGACACTCTTATCACGCACTACTCTCTGCCTGTAACAGGCACACAGACAATATGTAAGCACCAGCATGGAACAACACCCAGTGCATCCTCTCTGCCACATTAGACAATCCACACTATCATAACCAGACCGGGAGGTCCACTCACAAAACAGAATATCTCACCCTTCCGACAACCACCATTGCTCAGCTAAGCCACCAACACCCACACATGTCCTACACAGGGGTGCACCCAACATCACAATACTGCCTCCTGTCACACCACACAAACAATGGCAGGAATGAAAGACACAGGTCTGCCACAAGCATGGAATCAGAGCGCCGCCTGTTATGAGCCAAAGGTGCACCCTGACGTGGCAAATCAGATGATGCCGCAGTCATTTACTTACGATAATCACAATCAACAAACCGGCCCCCCCCCCCCCCCCCCAAAACACCTTTCCTTACAACAATGTGTACCTTAACCTAACCCGTATTGTACCTTAACCTAACCCGTATTGTACCTTAACCTAACCCGTATTGTACCTTAACCTAACCCGTATTGTACCTTAACCTAACCCGTATTGTACCTTAACCTAACCCGTATTGTACCTTAACCTAACCCGTATTGTACCTTAACCTAACCCGTATTGTACCTTAACCTAACCCGTATTGTACCTTAACCTAACCCGTATTGTGCCTTAACCTAACCCGTATTGTGCCTTAACCTAACCCGTATTGTGCCTTAACCTAACCCGTATTGTGCCTTAACCTAACCCGTATTGTGCCTTAACCTAACCCGTATTGTGCCTTAACCTAACCCGTATTGTGCCTTAACCTAACCCGTATTGTGCCTTAACCTAACCCGTATTGTGCCTTAACCTAACCCGTATTGTGCCTTAACCTAACCCGTATTGTGCCTTAACCTAACCCGTATTGTGCCTTAACCTAACCCGTATTGTGCCTTAACCTAACCCGTATTGCGCCTTAACCTAACCCGTATTGCGCCTTAACCTAACCCGTATTGCGCCTTAACCTAACCCGTATTGCGCCTTAACCTAACCCGTATTGCGCCTTAACCTAACCTATATTGCGCCTTAACCTAACCTATATTGCGCCTTAACGTAACCCGCGTTGCGCCTTAACGTAACCCGCGTTGCGCCTTAACGTAACCCGCGTTGCGCCTTAACGTAACCCGCGTTGCGCCTTAACCTAACCCGCGTTGCGCCTTAACCTAACCCGCGTTGCGCCTTAACCTAACCCGCGTTGCGCCTTAACCTAACCCGCGTTGCGCCTTAACCTAACCCACGTTGGGCCTTAACCCAACACACGTTGGGCCTTAACCCAACACACGTTGGGCCTTAACCCAACACACGTTGGGCCTTAACCCAACACACGTTGGGCCTTAACCCAACACACGTTGGGCCTTAACCCAACACACGTTGGGCCTTAACCCAACACACGTTGGGCCTTAACCCAACACACGTTGGGCCTTAACCCAACACACGTTGGGCCTTAACCCAACACACGTTGGGCCTTAACCCAACACACGTTGGGCCTTAACCCAACACACGTTGGGCCTTAACCCAACACACGTTGGGCCTTAACCCAACACACGTTGGGCCTTAACCCAACACACGTTGGGCCTTAACCCAACACACGTTGGGCCTTAACCCAACACACGTTGGGCCTTAACCCAACACACGTTGGGCCTTAACCCAACACACGTTGGGCCTTAACCCAACACACGTTGGGCCTTAACCCAACACACGTTGGGCCTTAACCCAACACACGTTGGGCCTTAACCCAACACACGTTGGGCCTTAACCCAACACACGTTGGGCCTTAACCCAACACACGTTGGGCCTTAACCCAACACACGTTGGGCCTTAACCTGCTCTGTAATTGTCATACGACGCGTTAAATTAGTGTAGTGTTGCCTAACTGCAACCCCCGCAATATAGTTTGCTACCCGCACTGCCCGGTCCCCAGAGTATCGCTTCATGTTAAACACCTTGCAGCTATACACTGTAATGCGGATGGCAGCAGGACGTACATGCTCAATGCCCTTCGCAGTTGTTCATTGGCATTCGCATGGCGAAGCACAGCCTACGTTGTGGTACGGCTTGTGTCAACTGTCCGCTGATGTTGTACGTCCAAATCACACACTGTACTGCACATTGGTCCTCATGTACTGAATGATACATCGTGGTACATGTGTGACCGTACCACGACTGCGCCAACAACGGCGAACCATACGGTCCAAATATTGTGCACTCAGCTACGTGTCGTCTCCCTATAAGAGCTGGATTGCAGTATGGTATGCCGTGGATGGCGATCAGCATGAGCCGTCTGTTGATGTAGTGGCGCGTGTTGTCAGACGTAGTCGTCTCTTCTCACTCACCGTGATAGCATGGTGCACTGCGTTCCACATCTGCGACATGCGACAGAGGCCGGTTGACAGTCGTTCGCGCAATGGACATCGCATACGTACGGGGGCCACCTTCCACGTGTTCGCGAAGCGTGCACATGTTGTTGCGTGTATGTGGGCAGACATAGTGTGTCGTGACACCTGACACAGGCATGCAACAATCGTTGAATTTGCAAATGGCGATGGACGTCTACGTTTGCTGGTGACGTTACGCAAATGAACAACTGGTAAACCGTTGTGGTGCGGTTGTTCTCGCTAGAGGTGAATCAGTGATGGCGACGATCGGTTGAGCTACCAACCGGTTGTTTCAGCGATACCCACCATGCCCACGAACGTGAATGGCATGTGGGTGTGAAGCGATACGCGGCGGTGGCTGGGTGGGACCGTCCCCGGCCGGTGAGGGGGGGCCTCCCGGCGTGCTGGCCGCGCGGTGCGTGGGCGCACGCGCTACAGCCGGCTGGTGGGGGCGGCCAGTGGCAGGCGCGCCGGCCGACGGAGGCGGCAGGCGGCGCAGCTGCGCGCCGGCGCACCCTGCACGCGGCGCCGTGCGGCCAAAGTAGGTCCTCGCGGGCCCGGTGCGAAGCGCGGTGGACATCTGCAGTGTGCTGGTCCGATTGAGGACTGTGTGCGCTGAGGATGCGCCGCCGCCCGGCGCTCGGCGCCGCGACGCCGTCTGCTGCTCGGTCGCCTCTGCGGTTCTCGCAGGTGGTTTGTATCGCAGCTGTGCGGACGTGTTGGCGCGTTCGCTTCGGCACCCAAGTGGGGCTTTTGTCCTTCTGTGGCGCTGGCGTTGGAGCTGCCGGCCACCGTAGGTGGCGCGTGTTGTCTCCCGCCGGCAATGCCACGACAGCACGCTCCCGGGCCTCTGTCGGCAGCGGCAAGCTCAGTTGGGAGCACGGGTGGTCGCACCTAAAGCGTCTACTCGCCAAACTCCGGGCGATTGCGCCTCTCTCGAACCCGACCAAGTACTTAGGACGGCGCTGCGCGCCGCCGGGACCTGAGAGGGTTTCGAGGTGTATTGTGCAGGGGAGCTCAGCCTCCTCCTGTTTGCAGAATAATTGAGCGGACGCTTGCGTGTTCGCGCGGGCCCCCGGGACACACTCCCGGGCGGCCGGCTGCTCAGCTCTAGTTGACGCAGCTCCCTGGTTGATCCTGCCAGTAGTCATATGCTTGTCTCAAAGATTAAGCCATGCATGTCTCAGTACAAGCCGCATTAAGGTGAAACCGCGAATGGCTCATTAAATCAGTTATGGTTCCTTAGATCGTACCCACGTTACTTGGATAACTGTGGTAATTCTAGAGCTAATACATGCAAACAGAGTCCCGACCAGAGATGGAAGGGACGCTTTTATTAGATCAAAACCAATCGGTCGGCTCGTCCGGTCCGTTTGCCTTGGTGACTCTGAATAACTTTGGGCTGATCGCACGGTCCTCGTACCGGCGACGCATCTTTCAAATGTCTGCCTTATCAACTGTCGATGGTAGGTTCTGCGCCTACCATGGTTGTAACGGGTAACGGGGAATCAGGGTTCGATTCCGGAGAGGGAGCCTGAGAAACGGCTACCACATCCAAGGAAGGCAGCAGGCGCGCAAATTACCCACTCCCGGCACGGGGAGGTAGTGACGAAAAATAACGATACGGGACTCATCCGAGGCCCCGTAATCGGAATGAGTACACTTTAAATCCTTTAACGAGTATCTATTGGAGGGCAAGTCTGGTGCCAGCAGCCGCGGTAATTCCAGCTCCAATAGCGTATATTAAAGTTGTTGCGGTTAAAAAGCTCGTAGTTGGATTTGTGTCCCACGCTGTTGGTTCACCGCCCGTCGGTGTTTAACTGGCATGTATCGTGGGACGTCCTGCCGGTGGGGCGAGCTGAAGGCGTGCGACGCGCCTCGTGCGTGCTCGTGCGTCCCGAGGCGGACCCCGTTGCAATCCTACCAGGGTGCTCTTGAGTGAGTGTCTCGGTGGGCCGGCACGTTTACTTTGAACAAATTAGAGTGCTTAAAGCAGGCAAGCCCGCCTGAATACTGTGTGCATGGAATAATGGAATAGGACCTCGGTTCTATTTTGTTGGTTTTCGGAACCCGAGGTAATGATTAATAGGGACAGGCGGGGGCATTCGTATTGCGACGTTAGAGGTGAAATTCTTGGATCGTCGCAAGACGAACAGAAGCGAAAGCATTTGCCAAGTATGTTTTCATTAATCAAGAACGAAAGTTAGAGGTTCGAAGGCGATCAGATACCGCCCTAGTTCTAACCATAAACGATGCCAGCCAGCGATCCGCCGCAGTTCCTCCGATGACTCGGCGGGCAGCCTCCGGGAAACCAAAGCTTTTGGGTTCCGGGGGAAGTATGGTTGCAAAGCTGAAACTTAAAGGAATTGACGGAAGGGCACCACCAGGAGTGGAGCCTGCGGCTTAATTTGACTCAACACGGGAAACCTCACCAGGCCCGGACACCGGAAGGATTGACAGATTGATAGCTCTTTCTTGATTCGGTGGGTGGTGGTGCATGGCCG
>NW_025725744.1:0-2500 GCF_021461395.2 Schistocerca americana | reverse complement strand
AGTCATTTACTTACGATAATCACAATCAACAAACCGGCCCCCCCCCCCCCCCCAAAACACCTTTCCTTACAACAATGTGTACCTTAACCTAACCCGTATTGTACCTTAACCTAACCCGTATTGTACCTTAACCTAACCCGTATTGTACCTTAACCTAACCCGTATTGTACCTTAACCTAACCCGTATTGTACCTTAACCTAACCCGTATTGTACCTTAACCTAACCCGTATTGTACCTTAACCTAACCCGTATTGTACCTTAACCTAACCCGTATTGTACCTTAACCTAACCCGTATTGTACCTTAACCTAACCCGTATTGTGCCTTAACCTAACCCGTATTGTGCCTTAACCTAACCCGTATTGTGCCTTAACCTAACCCGTATTGTGCCTTAACCTAACCCGTATTGTGCCTTAACCTAACCCGTATTGTGCCTTAACCTAACCCGTATTGTGCCTTAACCTAACCCGTATTGTGCCTTAACCTAACCCGTATTGTGCCTTAACCTAACCCGTATTGTGCCTTAACCTAACCCGTATTGTGCCTTAACCTAACCCGTATTGTGCCTTAACCTAACCCGTATTGTGCCTTAACCTAACCCGTATTGTGCCTTAACCTAACCCGTATTGCGCCTTAACCTAACCCGTATTGCGCCTTAACCTAACCCGTATTGCGCCTTAACCTAACCCGTATTGCGCCTTAACCTAACCTATATTGCGCCTTAACCTAACCTATATTGCGCCTTAACCTAACCTATATTGCGCCTTAACGTAACCCGCGTTGCGCCTTAACGTAACCCGCGTTGCGCCTTAACGTAACCCGCGTTGCGCCTTAACGTAACCCGCGTTGCGCCTTAACCTAACCCGCGTTGCGCCTTAACCTAACCGGCGTTGCGCCTTAACCTAACCCGCGTTGCGCCTTAACCTAACCCGCGTTGCGCCTTAACCTAACCCGCGTTGCGCCTTAACCTAACCCGCGTTGCGCCTTAACCTAACCCGCGTTGCGCCTTAACCCAACCCGCGTTGGGCCTTAACCCAACACACGTTGGGCCTTAACCCAACACACGTTGGGCCTTAACCCAACACACGTTGGGCCTTAACCCAACACACGTTGGGCCTTAACCCAACACACGTTGGGCCTTAACCCAACACACGTTGGGCCTTAACCCAACACACGTTGGGCCTTAACCCAACACACGTTGGGCCTTAACCCAACACACGTTGGGCCTTAACCCAACACACGTTGGGCCTTAACCCAACACACGTTGGGCCTTAACCCAACACACGTTGGGCCTTAACCCAACACACGTTGGGCCTTAACCCAACACACGTTGGGCCTTAACCCAACACACGTTGGGCCTTAACCCAACACACGTTGGGCCTTAACCCAACACACGTTGGGCCTTAACCCAACACACGTTGGGCCTTAACCCAACACACGTTGGGCCTTAACCCAACACACGTTGGGCCTTAACCCAACACACGTTGGGCCTTAACCCAACACACGTTGGGCCTTAACCCAACACACGTTGGGCCTTAACCCAACACACGTTGGGCCTTAACCTGCTCTGTAATTGTCATACGACGCGTTAAATTAGTGTAGTGTTGCCTAACTGCAACCCCCGCAATATAGTTTGCTACCCGCACTGCCCGGTCCCCAGAGTATCGCTTCATGTTAAACACCTTGCAGCTATACACTGTAATGCGGATGGCAGCAGGACGTACATGCTCAATGCCCTTCGCAGTTGTTCATTGGCATTCGCATGGCGAAGCACAGCCTACGTTGTGGTACGGCTTGTGTCAACTGTCCGCTGATGTTGTACGTCCAAATCACACACTGTACTGCACATTGGTCCTCATGTACTGAATGATACATCGTGGTACATGTGTGACCGTACCACGACTGCGCCAACAACGGCGAACCATACGGTCCAAATATTGTGCACTCAGCTACGTGTCGTCTCCCTATAAGAGCTGGATTGCAGTATGGTATGCCGTGGATGGCGATCAGCATGAGCCGTCTGTTGATGTAGTGGCGCGTGTTGTCAGACGTAGTCGTCTCTTCTCACTCACCGTGATAGCATGGTGCACTGCGTTCCACATCTGCGACATGCGACAGAGGCCGGTTGACAGTCGTTCGCGCAATGGACATCGCATACGTACGGGGGCCACCTTCCACGTGTTCGCGAAGCGTGCACATGTTGTTGCGTGTATGTGGGCAGACATAGTGTGTCGTGACACCTGACACAGGCATGCAACAATCGTTGAATTTGCAAATGGCGATGGACGTCTACGTTTGCTGGTGACGTTACGCAAATGAACAACTGGTAAACCGTTGTGGTGCGGTTGTTCTCGCTAGAGGTGAATCAGTGATGGCGACGATCGGTTGAGCTACCAACCGGTTGTTTCAGCGATACCCACCATGCCCACGAACGTGAATGGCATGTGGGTGTGAAGCGATACGCGGCGGTGGCTGGGTGGGACCGTCCCCGGCCGGTGAG